>NW_014577606.1:98625-108478 GCF_000485595.1 Priapulus caudatus
GAGAGAGAGAGAGAGAGAGAGAGAGAGAGAGAGAGAGAGAGAGAGAGAGAAAGAGAGAGAGTAGTTAGGAGTGCGACCTTAGACTTAGCGAGGTAATTTTTAGAGTTCATTTTCGACCCAATGTCAGCAAGTCGAGTAAGACCGTGACGGAAAGCAATTTGGCTGGGAATGTGTTGTGTGACCTATACTCAAGTATGGAAAATGACAAAGTGTAACACGAAACGTGTTTCATTACGTGATCATTGCCTCTCGGAAAGTCCTAAATTAAGCTTCGCAGAATGAGAAAACATGTGCACGCGTTTGGGTAACTTAATTTTTGTCCTACAATGTACTTCTCTTACCAACAAACGATAATGATATCCGATCCAACCTGTCAATATCTATGCACAAATGGTTTGACAAATATCCGACAGATGGCGCTTACGGGACACGTTCACTGTGCTATAACCTCACACCTACGTAATAATATTACCACTGTTCCGTACATACTGGTCTTCTACAAAATACTTGAAAATAGTGATTCTTTTTGGGATGGAATTTTTCATAAAATTGGCCACGTGATATGCGCTTTTTTCTCTCATAGATACCTAGCAGTTTCAATATAATTTCAGAGGCGAAAACTGCGTCGTCGTCGCAAGTATGCTCCGGTCGCATGTACTTCGAACGCAACGATGCACAGTGGGTGTTTACATGCGAGTTTTCTTTCGTTTCTACTCCCATAAAAGTAGCTGAGAGTGCAAGCGATGCTAAAGTAAACGCTGTAAGCGGTGCGTGGCATGAAACAAGTTTCGTCGTACGGGCGCACGAGGAGGGCATTAATATGAGCGAAGTGGCGCACGAGAACAAAGCAGCCTCTAATAAATAATTTCCGTGTTTTGCGCCTATGCAATCCTACGTTGTCGCGTCGTGTTTTACGAGCTTCCGCAACATCGAATATTCTCGAAACTGACAATGCGATACTCATGATTTTACTGGCGTTTTAAATATTTATGAGCAGTACATAGCGCGGCCGTTCGTGTATTTAGATGTTGAAATGCAAATCCGTTACATTAGACCTGCTCAGCTGATGATGACTGTTTTAGTTGTAAAGTGAAATTGACTGACGCCAGCGTGTGCTTGCCATTCCCCGATTTCAGAATTATTATATTTACCTCGCACGGCTGTGCAGTTCGCCTAACGACCTTAATTCTGCAATAGTCTAAGAATTGCGTAAGTTGTCGTGTCGTTCGTTCGGTATGTGTAAGATCACATGCTTGCTTCACTGGTCCTGTATCTAAAAAATTTACAATATGAGATCACGATGTTCTTATCCCAGAGGGAGAATATTCGGCGAAAAGCACTCACTATAGCTTATCCTGTATGCTTCTATCACGTGTATCATTCATTATTGCGTTAGCTTACGAATACTCACGCTCACACGCACGCGTGTACGCACGCGACACGAGCGATCACCTCCACCCACTGACCTAATTTCTGTACTCTACTTCAACTATCCTCATTCCCACCCTCCCCACTGCATTACCTATATTTTCAACATCGTATCATGTTATAACCTTTTTGTTCCATCATTACGTTATCGAATCACCTCCTTCCTTCCACAACTCCTTAATTTAAAAGCACCTCCTTGACGCGCTTTCTCGTTTAATATTTATCCATATAACACCAGAGAATAAAAGAATTCCAAACGCTGCATATACCAAATAGAGAAGCACCTACATATCTTACTCCTACTACGATATTGAGACCCCCCTCGATGAAATGTGCCCGTGCATCCATTTGCAGTCACGTTAATATATAATAGGCATGCGCCATCGATATATTTATTATGTAAGAGGGATGCAACTTGGGACATCGGCCTGTTTGACCCGCAAACAGAGCACACCACGTGTAAGCCGCCGATAGCGACAGTCAAATATTGATAGTCATTAAAGTGATACTGAACAATTAGTGCTATTTGCCCGGCCGATGATGTCATATGTATTACCTCTAAACCGTCTGCATTCGTCAATTTAAAGTTTTACCAGCGTCGGTCATTTTTGTTGCCCTAATTACGCGCTAGACTTAATTGTCGGTGGTTAATGGTCACACGTTGACGGCCGCATCTCCATGTGAATGTGCGTAGTCATGTCTCAGTGTAAAATAAAATATGACAATTAGCTTGTCGGGTAAATTGATAGCAGCCGAAGGGAGCCAGCAGAATGGAATAAAGACACGCCACGCGTTATTCTGTTTGATGGAGGCGTAGCAATAAAAGTGTTGACAGAAACTGTAATCTAAAGTCGTTTTTAACTCGTTATATTAACGTTGTAAGTTCGATTAAACAGTAAGCCAGCGTCAGTCAATTTCGCATCCCTTCGGGTGGTACACGCTCTAATTGGATTTAATGATGTTCGTCTATTCATTTTTGTCACAGCACGCTGGTATTGATCCCTAGAGAACACTCAGGACTAAACTCCCATGCTGAACTGTCCGTGTCGTTATTCCACGTACTCTGCTTAATATATTTATGATAATGCTTTGTTGAATTAGCTTTTGTCACATTAAACTAACCTCAATAACACAAGTAACTTAAAATAAGCAATATTTTATGCATTCATTTCCAATGCGGCCGTTCTTCGCCGCTGTATTTTAATGCAACGAAGCCAACTGAGTTATTGGGTGAATTTAAGATAATAGTGTTTTACGGAATTCACGGACCAACATCAATCATTACTAGCAGCGGAAACTCGAGACGGCATATAAACAATGTCGAGCATAACCGAATAAAGTCTTATAGACTAACAAAAAGAACTTAAAGAGTAACACAAATTTCGAAAGCTATAACAATAACGTGTAAATTCGTATATCGGTGCGACCAGAACAAAATTCATCGCCATTTAAATCGCCGTATTTGCTAATTTGCTATTGACTTGCGTAAATACTGACATGTGGTCATAGTCCTCCCAAAATGTGATGTTTCTGCAGAAAGCAACATTTTTTACTAAAGACCAGTAATAGTTTTACTTTATAGTTACAACCTTGTAAAATTTGCAATGTTTTGTCGTATCAAAATATGTCTACGTACCCTATGGAAATGCTCTAGTACCGTTTCAATTAGGTGAATGATCCAGTGTACTCCTTAATAGATTTTGTGGGTTTTATATGGCCGATACATTGCCCTTTGAGCCGGTTGTCGGAGCTTTAGTAAGCATGTCGCGTGCGTGAGATGTTATTAAGGACGAGTATGTACAGCGTTCCTATCCCTATAAAGCACGATTATTTCGGCAGTAAACGATGAGGGAGAGTGGAGAGGATGCGAGAGGGGCAACGTATCGAGGGCGCGTGCGGTCTGGTAGTTACATGGACGTAAATAGTTCGTTGAGTCTGGTATAGTTCCGTCAAGACATCACTAGCAAGACGAGTATATGACTCATGAATCCATAGTAAACCTAAGCCTATACACATTTACTGCTCATATGAAGAAGCATGTATATATTTAACATGCAATTATTATGTAAAAGATTGTGGAAGATTTAGAATAAACATTAGAATGAAAGGAGGAATAAACATTATACTCATCGCCTTGCTGCTGCTGTTGCTGTTGTTATTCTTGTTCTTGTTCTATTTCTCGCAAGATTCTAATTTATTATGTTCATTTTAATCATTTTAGTCTCATGTTTTTTGTATTTTACTACTGCATCAGACCCGAACCCCCACCAAACTAATTCAATTCCTTTCTTCTCCCAACTCGTCGTTATTTTCTCGCACTCGCATGTGTGTATGATAGAGGGCTACAGATAAAGAGTTGATCCGGACAGTGACAGGTTTAATATTGGCTTCCGCGCAAGATGCTTGTGTGAAAATACGAGTGTGAATATAGAGGAAAAATTTGAATAGCGTATAGACTTATTCAATAAGTCCCTCGCTGCTATAGCTGATTCTGATAAATTATGGAGCCAGTCTAATTAACGTGAGCATAAAATTCCGCGTGTTTTGCTCACATATGAGCTCTCAATAGAACCGATGTATGGATACACGCGCGTACTTGCGTGTTCGCATGTGTACGAGCGTCCATGCCTCCTTGAGTATACCTACCATATTTTACAGTACGTAATGTACTGCTACGCGTCTGAAGTTACATGCGTAAACGTTCTGATTGATATTACATCACGCATAATGATCTGGTAAAATTAAAGCTACGCGTATTTTGATTGTGTTCATCTTCTTCTTCTCGGGTCACTACGCTATACTCGACCTAGCCACTGCAGCACACAGAACCTGGCACGGTTGTTGAAAGCCTCAAGGTCTGTCCAGAAGTATAGGTGCCTGACATGAATACTACGTTCATGTTTCTTGTCGCTCATTCCGTTGCACGATTCCAAGTAAGACACGGCAAATAGGTAAATCTCAGTTGGTAACGACTTCTTTTATATAGTATCGTACATAGGCAGATGAGAAATGCATTGAAATACATGACAAAGGGTTCCGACTTATACAAATAACGTCGACGTTCGATTATATATATTTTTCAAACTGTTGATCAGATCCACTTCGAATTAGCATTTCCCGTGCAACCCAAGATAAGAGGCGAGGAGAGACGAGAATAAGAGGCGAGATAAGAGGCGAGGAATAACAAAGGAATAATAGTGAGGCTACAGTAGTTACGGTTCAGTAGAGTGAGATTACATATACATGAGCCTTTAAAATGACGATCGACAACACTTTAACGTTTCGTTTGCATATTTTATACTAGCTACAATGCAATATCAAAGTCAATGATTGCATCCAAAGTAACCGAAAAAATGCTGAAGATAGAAAATATCTTAGATCGTATATATGCGGAGGAAATCGGGAAAAGATTTTTATAGGTACTGGTCGCGAATAGGAATTTGACGTTGTCTACTTGGCGTCCTCCTATACACAGCTTCACCAGCTGCGGTTCTGTTGCTTATCGCATTAGAAAGAGCCCTATCACATCTTGACGATTTAGCCAGCAAGCAACTTAAGAGAGCAACTTAACGTCATAGAATAATTTTAAAACAACTTCGTACTGCGTAGTTAGAGTGAGCGCTCCTTGCGTTACTAGGATTCTCAGTATGTACGGCCTCCGTCTGTCTCTCGGGAGGTAATGATGTTTTTCTCGCTAATTAAATGTAATGTGCCTCGCTTCTGTCGCTGCAAGCAACTGCTGGAGTGACCTCTCTAAGGCACATGCCTGGACAGGATGTACGGAGATACTTGGTTAAGTTGGTTTTCAAGTTGTCAAAATTCCCTCCCCACCATATATATCAAGAGTACATATTAGAAGATTTCTATTATAGACTCTTGATATATATATATATATATATATATATATATATATATATATATATTGCTATTATGTATAAGTATAACGAAACCGTTGGGGCATGACGCGTATGATGCTTGGAAAAAACATGATCGCCTTTGAATAAATATCGACATTATTATTTGTTTGTTATGCGGCGTGCGTGCGTGCGTGCGTGCGTGCGTGCGTGCGTGCGTGCGTGCGTGCATCCGTTCTCTGGGCTATAGCACAATCGAGCACGCGAGCAATCGTGTCTTGCATGCTGTAATAGTCTAGAGGGTATATAGTCTAGCTCCTCATTTGGCGAGAAACCGGGTTTCCTCGATGCGATGGAATTCACCACCGGATTAACGTTACTGTAAGATATTTCATGAAGTTGGGTGACGCGAGTCTCGCGAGTGCGTGCAGACGGAGAAGCGTAAAAAAAAATCGCGTGCGAGTTGCTATCGACTTCTCACGCTTCCGTGTAAGTAGTGTTTTCAGCATTCGTGTAGCGCAGCAAGAACATATGCACGCCGACTTTGCTCTATCTACAACAAGTGGAGCCAGTAATGCAGATAATACTATCTTACCTCGGCCTCGTGTATTGATTTGAGCTGCTTACCCTAACGATTACTCGCAATTTCCACACAAAAATCCCAGAGCTTCTTTACATATGTTTATGTTATGTTTATGTACATATTATGTATTATGTTTTATATTATGTACAGTTGTAATAGCCGCTCACTTACCAAAAGCGTGACTCAACTACGGAACATATGAGATCAAGTACTTTCGAACGAAATGCAGCGTAAGTAGATCACTGGTCACAACCCATCCGTACTCTCTCTCTCTCACTCTCTCTCTCTCTCTCTCTCTCTCTCTCTCTCTCTCTCTCTCCTCTCTCTTCTCTCTCTCTCTCTCTCTCTCTCTCTCTCTGCATTGCGACACGAAAACAATATCATATCGTATATTTTATTTAGATCGACGCGTCTTGAACATCACCGTATATATATATAAATGTGTTAATATAATGGTATATCACATGAATAATTTCGATCAACACTATTGTCGCTTTCTGGCGAAGACATTTCCACGTGATGCGGGTTAGCGAACAGGAACACCATGAAAATTATTAACATGTTCTGCTTGCATCTATGACAAATACGATATACGCATATACGCTCTCCTATGACACTATTTGTCATAGGAAGATTCTTCCTATGACAAATATTGGCGAGTTAACTTTGTTCCGCTTTACAGCTGAAATTTACTGCTTGCGTTCATAATAGCGCTCCTAAACTCTTATGATGCGCACAACACATACAACAATATTTGTCATAGAAAGAATTTTCTTATGACAAATAGTGTCATAGGAGAGCGTATATGCGTATGTCGTATTTTTCATAGATGTTAGCAGAACAGGCTGAAATTATATAGGTCAGTGCATGGCAGTGGACGCTGCGCGACACTGTTCATGTTGTTCGCTGTCTAGAGTTTACAATTCCTTGATATTACTTGCGTATTTCGTAAACGTCATTGACCATGCATTGTCCTGATCTTTCTATATATAGAAATCCGTTTAAACAAATCGTAAAAAAGTTAGTCCGAAAAAATATTCGTATGCAAGATGAGGAACTTGTTGCGTCTTAAAATAATTTCTAATTACGCATTCAAATATTGTCGGACCCAGCGGAAATTGGCGTTAAATATATTCAGGGCTTGATGAAATTAACAGAATAACAGGTTAAATAATCAACATAATGCAATTAACCTGTTGTGTATAGGTCTCGTCCTAATTACTAAGGTGAAAAATCGACCGCGTTGAATAATCTAATATATTAATGGGGAACATGCTCTTACATGCGAATAATGCTAGAGATCATGCTGGTTATTAGTTGCTGAGAAAGCATCTGCCAATTCTTGTAATGTACTTCATCTGTTATGCCGCACCATGTGACGTGTTCATGAGCCTACAATATTACGCATCACTGCATCACTGCCATATATTTTAGTATGCTAGAGTATCGCGATTACCTCTACTCGACGGGTTATATCGTAATATACTTGTAATGAATCAATTATAGAATTTATCGCTCATGGCTTGTTGTCATTAGTTGTCGTACGTATATTATGTTACGCTTGCATATTCAAATGTTTAATATATGCTCTACAAATACACGCAGACGTTTAAGCATGGTTACAACATTAAGGTAACAGCGTCATTCGCTGCATCAAACATTAATTAAGAGTCTGCATCTCGCGTTGGGGCGAAACACCCTCATTCACACGAATATCTATAGATTATGTACGCATTACGATACGTACGTGGACTGGGTATGCATTGATCTGTAGGCTATGGATATCTTATATATGCAAACGTAACACACATACGCACGCGCCTACGCCCACATAGCCTACACGCATACACGAATACGCGCACACGCTCACACACGCACGCACACACTGTAGGCGCGGATGCTCACATACAAATATAGGATCATCTTAGAGCACCAACGGATCAAGTATAAGATGACTAGGGTTATCTCAGACCAGTATCCGATCAGCGCCATCAATGCCCTTGTAATCAAACAATATTTATGGCTCATTGATCATGATTGGTAGAAAATTACAGTTCCGTTCCTGATTTGTCCAAAATTACATGTAATTGTGCCAGCAGAGCTCAGTTCGTTGACTTGCATACAAGAAAGCGGTTCGGAGCGCCTTCTTGACCGACTTGACTTAAAGCATCACACAATACGCACTTGCAGTAATTAAGTTAAGGCTGTAACATTTGACGAACTCTAGAAGAACTCGTTTTACTCGACGAGGGATTACGGAGATAACTCAGGGAGACGTTTGGGACATTTCAACTGGCTGCAATATCTGCTACCCTTATCCAAAGCTCGAGGCAAGCAAAATGGCTCGAATGATGGCATATATAGCCAACATAAAGATAGCATCAGCCCGTTAAGTCTAACAAAGGACCCAATACGGCACGTGATACTTTCCTGTACGGCCCGATAAAAATTTTTAACACAAGTTGTCTAAGCTACTTCCTACGGTCAATTCACACATACGCTTCTCGTCGCAACTACCTATAAGAACGTAGCCTGCATCTGGGTCTATAGAAATGCCGCCATTATTAAGTGTATGCTCGCACAGGCCAGCTCCTCTTCATCACTTCATTACTCCATACTTCTAACAGATATACATACACTTCAATTACCTTCACACAGTTTAACTTTACACGGGACATACAACGTGATCGACGGCGATTATAACTTGATTATAACAAAGCGGCGCATTTCCTATTCTCTTTTAAGTTGTTACACTCATCCACGGCCACATCCCGAAGGCCACCGGCTCAGAATCTGTAATGGTGCGACGTGAATTCGGCACCTTGTGAAGCTAAATCGAACACCAATTATTATCGATAGTGGAAAGTATTCGTCGCTCATTAAATGACGATTATTAGAGCAATACTAAATTTTATAGGAGGCACTGTGTATTTAACCGATTAGAAGTGAATGCACGGCATCCAGTGTAGATCGATGAGTTCCAAACATGGCGTTTAGTTTTAATAAATGATAAGACTGTGACAAAATCTGCTCAATTATTCTCTATATCATAAATGTATATCATGCATGCACTGACGCATGTGCAGGAACGTTGAGGCAGCCTTTTTGAGTACAGTTTGATCTACAAACATAAATTAACGATTGATGTAAAGTGAGGTTGGGTATCGATACACGGTCAATTTATTACGTATCGCGCGTATTATATATATATATATATATATATCCATATATCTACCTATCTATCGATCGATCTATTTATTTATCTATATATCTACTAGAATGGATGGATGGATGGATGGATGGATGGATGGATGGATGGATGGATGGATGGATGGATGGATAGATGGATGGATGGATGGATGGATGGATG
The DNA here is from genome assembly GCF_000485595.1 of Priapulus caudatus. Lineage (NCBI taxonomy): Eukaryota > Metazoa > Priapulida > Priapulimorpha > Priapulimorphida > Priapulidae > Priapulus > Priapulus caudatus. Next base: position 107,861 of record NW_014577606.1, read on the forward strand.
GATGGATGGATGGATGGATGGATAGATGAATGGATAGATGGATGGATGGTTGGATGGATGGATGGATGGATGGATGGATGGATGGATGGATGGATCGGTTGGATGGATGGATGGATAAATAGATAAATAGATAGATAGATAGATAGATAGATAGATAGATAGATAGATAGATAGATAGATAGATAGATAGATATATGGATGGATGGATGGATGGATGGATGGATGGATGGATGGATGGATGGATGGATGGATGGATGGATGGATAGATAGATAGATAGATAGATAGATAGATAGATAGATAGATAGATAGATAGATAGATAGATAGATAGATGGATGGATAGATGAATGAATATCTATCTATCTATCTATCTATCTATCTATCTATCTATCTATCTATCTATCTATCTATCTATTAGATAGATAGATATCAGATAGATAGATAGATAGATAGATAGATAGATAGATAGATAGATAGATAATCTACCTATTTATCTATTTATCTATATATCTATCTCTCTCTCTATCTATCTATCTATCTATCTATCTATCTATCTATCTATCTATCTATGTATCTATCTATCTATCTATGTATGTATCCATTCATCCATCCATCCATC
>NW_014577606.1:109427-122641 GCF_000485595.1 Priapulus caudatus
TCTCTCTCTCTCTCTCTCTCTCTCGCGCGCTCTCTCTCTCTCTCTCTCTCTCTCTCTCTCTCTCGGTGTGTGTATGTGTCTGCGCTGGGCTGTATAACCACGCGTGAGCGTTTGCAATTACCGTTCTCTACGGTATGTCCCTCGCGTATACTCAAAGTTGCTTTCATTTTGATGACAAACACTTAGACCGCAATTCATGCTACACAAACGCCTAAGAGGTAGGATGTAGCTGCTTGCCATCTCCGTGGTTTGTCCTGTGTTCTCTGCGCATCGGTACATTGGTGGCAGCTGACATGTGCACGCACATGTGTGTGCGTGTGTGTGAGTGTGTGCGTGCGTCCGTCCGTGCGTGCGTATGTGCGTGTGTGTGTGCGGGTGCGTGCTCGTGTCTGTGTGTGTGTGTGTGTGTGTTTATGGCTGGGCGGCTAGGTTTCTACGTCGATGCGTGGTGGATGTGCGCATGCGCAGCCGCGTACGCACCCGTTTTCATCAATGGGTGGTCACTGCACTATATAAAGGTACGAGTCAACCGACGAAGGTCTCAAAGTCGTTTTGTTTGAAGAAGGAAGCACTAGTAGCAACACGCCATCATTCCACAGCTTTTATCGCCTGCAAGAAGAAGACTCCTATACAGTAAGTAGCCTTCGTATATGTATACCTTGACTACCGTACTTTTCAAGAATCGGCAACGTGAACGATTCGGTATACGTTCAGGCCATCGTTATCCGTAAACGTGTAGCTTAATTAACATCAAAGCGATATGAAATGTAAACCCGACTAGGTCTACCGCTGAAACCAGAATACCTTTTAATACCTTTAATACAAAGATTGCACGCGGCCTTTGGCTATAATGAATTCCATGATCTGTGGCCAATATCAAACTTGTCTATTCTTTTTCTTTCTGTTATCTGTAACATTAATAGAAGATCAATTTCACAGACCGACCGCAGTACTTACTGCTAGTTTCCTTACTGTTTTCTTTCTATTATTATTACAATTATTATTATTATTAATATTATTATTATTATTATTATTATTGTTGTTGTTGTTGTTTTTGTTGTTTCTATTAACAATAATAATATTACTATAATGTTGATAATAATTGGAAGGCATTTTAATATCGTCACGAAATCAACCGTTATAGCTAAATATACGCAGTGCAGGATTGTATTAGGTGCGCGCAAACTGATATTAAGAATACGTTCAGTCCATGTAACCGAATTTGACATGTCAATACCGTTCTCTGTGTAGCGTTTCTGCATGATACCGTATGTGTATATATCTCTGTATTTCATAGCAATTTGCTACTTCTGGTATATTTTGTTGTGATTGTGTAGTAATGTACATATTATACGATGAGATGATGAACATTCCGAGGTAAAGAGGTTTTAAACATTTATGTTGTGATTTAAACGAATGAAGTAGTGAGGGTTTTCTAATTGCTTTATTTCCGGACAAATGTTTCGATGACACTCAGCCTCGGAATTTCCGCAGTGTCATATCTTACTGACATTAAATTAGATACCGAAGAGAAAGTAAAGTGCATCCTATATCTTCTTCATTCATATATATTTGTAAATGCAGTACATTAGACATGTATGTAGTGTTTTAGCGGACAAGAACGCTAGCTTCAGCTCTATCGCAGACTAATGGCTAGCTTAATATCACACTTCTTTGGCGAACACTTTACCATTTTGTTCTATTAGATTTCATGGAATATTGAATAATATCATCATAAAAGAGTGGCTACTTCATCCTGTTTATGCAATGAAATAGGTTGAATTTCCTTGCTAAAGTAGTGCGCGTGAATATGAAACGCGAATATATATTATATATATATATTTATTTGTTTATATATTTAATTTCATATTGATACTGCAACGAAAGCAATTGTTCACAAGCGGGTAAGGGATTGGAATAGATGTGAGATCGATATAGGCATTCGGAATGTAGAGCATACTAACTAACTCATTTCAAAAATCGTATAGCTAGAGAGTTTGATTACATGTGAAATATTTATTACACATTTGCTGCAGATATTCGCGCAAAAGTAGCGGAAATACAATATCAAATAGCTGTCTGTAAGTTTATACCAGGCTTTACGTATTTAAGTAATGTTATATCAGGCTAACTGACATCCAGTTAATATGCACGCAATAGCAAATTATTATACCATTAATGACCGAAAAGCTTCTGCAACTGAGAACGTGTTTTGACGATATAGCAAATAATTAGCTTTTAATTACACAGCGCTGCATATTATACACACAGAGATACGTACATGTAGGTCAATCGTGAGGGCCTTTAGTAATTACCATGGCCATTAGTATTATTGCGAATATAGTTACAATTATGCCGACGCTTGTAATTAGGCATAATCGATGTAATAACGTACGTACTATAACACAATGATCCGCATCATATATATATATATATATCAGCATGTTGTGCGCGTGTGTACACGGGGGGGGGGGTACATTTCCGTGTACGTAAGAAATAATTCCTAATGAATTAATAATAGCATCAGCATCGGTGACACGCGGAGGAGTAATTTCAGGTTGTGCGTTGCTCATGACGTAACTATTTGTAATTACCAGCACCTACTATTGTGGTTTGTTGTGCAGGTAAGCGACAGTCGTGGTCTTGATTCTTCGCGTCCAGTATGCTAACGTATGCGACGAATGTGTATTATCTCGCTAATCTTTCTGCTTGACATCGTAGGATTTAGAACTATTGCCTTCAAAACGTGCGAAAATAATCATGAGCCTGCATTGATCGCTACACTCTGTGAATGCACGCGGGTTCTGTCAAGCTTCCTTGGTTAGAGATAAGTGCCGAACTCTCAATGTAATCAAATCATGCATTTGCTTTAGAAATATCTGTCATCTTACAGCGATGAAATTCATACAACCGGTCAAACGAATCGGTATTTAATAAAGTTTTCTCTTCAGTTTCCTTATTGTTTCCTCGTGTTATTAAGCAGCCTTTAGCAATACAGCTATAACTCAATGACTGAAATGTAAGAGACTCGAGGATTTCTCAAAACGTCGCATGTAAACTCTACATTTTTCTGCTGAGAATGACTGCTCGACACAACGGACTGCTTGAATCCACCTCGTTGTCGCAGACGCATTGTTGAGTGTCAAGATATACACAGCGTCAAGAGGAGGCTGAAACCATCACAAACGTTAAGTAATATCTCCATAGTCAGCTGGAATCTGTTGTGCGTGGATGTCATGCGCACTCTGACGGCGTACGGTGAGCTTCACTGAAGGCGCGCCGCCTTTGTTTAGAGATTTCATATTCCGATGTGTATATAGCATGCAAGCTAATAAAAAGGAAATGCGGTTGTCGTGGAAATTATGACTCGGCCGAACCCCGTATGTAGAGGATGCTCTCGCGGATTCGTCTATTCCCTTTGGCGAAATTTAATATTTAAATCCATACGAAACGTTAGGAAATTACTCTTTATTTAACGCGAAGCCTCGTAATTTACGCGATAACGCATCGTGTCGGTTTCGCGTGAAGTTTCATTTGAAAAATGTTTACAATCGCAAACCAGTAACCGTAATTTGAAATAGCATGTAGCTCTTGAACGGCTCACTGCATAATTTGCAGCATTCACTGTTTCTTACATGCCGACGCATTTCCGCCAATCAAAGGTCGCAATGCGCCACAGCAGGTGCAGACTAAAAACAGCAGATGCAGAGTTAATGTACATAATTAAATATATATATATATATATATATATATATATATATATTAGCTAAGCGCGCAGTAAGTTCTAACTTTTCAAGAGTCACGGAGATTAAGTGCTCGACATTTGGCGCGTCGCTTAGCTAATGGACCAGTAGCTGGAGGTCACGCCGTACGATATACGAAAATGTGCAGATAGGGCAGATGGACGGCCTAATATAATGGTGCCCCCGAGGCTCCGCTTTGCAGCTGTTTACCCGTATGCACTCGACCGTCATCAGCTATAGACGGCAGTCAATTAACTGGCAGATAGTGACGTGCTAGAACGCATATAAAATCGCATTTCGTGACATTACACTTGTGCAGGCGAGGCGGCGATGAGAAATACTTACCGACGATCGCGTAAATAAATGATGAAGCGAGCAATTATATCTTGCTCGGTTTATATGTGTATAAAATATCGAGGATATCAGTTCCGCGTCCCCGAACTTGGCAGCCGCGTGCACAGCATCTACGCATGTGCAAGCGAAAGCATCTGTATGCATATTATGTATAGGCACATTAAAGCCACGTGCATATTGCCTGGGTGTGGTTTAATTATATTACAGAAATTTACTCAGCTCACGCGCGTACAAGACTTCTTTATTACTTATGAAAATTCAATTTTATGCGTACATTATTAGTCAAGAATCAGGTGAACTCTACTGATTGTCATTAAAATTCAACGTGTATTATATCGATATTGTTAAAAGGAGACTGAGCGATAACGCGGGAAGCTTTATTATGACGAAATATGAAATGTAATATGCAAATCTAAGCGATCTCGTTTAGAGCTTGTAATATCGTAACATGGTTTACAGTTCGGCCTGTGCTGCAGATATATCCGACACATAGATATAAACATAAAAATTATTACGGACCGATTACCTTCATGTTAAATCAATACATACATCAACAGACATGTTATATATGTTCATGCCGAGTATATCACTATTCGACAGAGGATGCACTCTTTTACATTACTTCTTCGTCGAATCCGTATCTAGAATTTATTAAATCAGGCGGTGCTAGTGTTCCGCACACTCTTTTACACGAAATAGTGATACACACGAACAATGATCGTGCATTAGATATGGCTGCAATCATTATTACGATCGGAATTCGGGGAACAGGCTTGGTGAATGACAAACCCTTTCAAAATAGAGTGACGTGATAACTCTACAAAGCTCGGCTGCGATGACAACTCGTCTTTACGATTACAGCTTAAGGGAAATTAAGTTTATATAAGATAATGATATGGTGGTTTTTCATGACAAAACACAGCCCAGCCACGAGTAAGCCGATGTACCGACAACATTTAAGTGAATATGAACTGGCAAGATTATAATTAGAAACAGAAATATGTTGCGCGAATAAATACACCAACACCGCACACAGCACACTGTTTCTCACACCAGTTTATCATTGCTGAAATACCGTTACGAAAATAGGGGTTTACCTATTTACCGGTATAAGCCAGCCGGTGCCGGAGAGGACATGTTTGTAACAACGACCCCGTATAAACTGCAAGTCTGATCCTACTTCAAACTAGTCCCGGCCAGATCCGGTCTAATTTTCACAGGGTACCGTATACACGCTATCCCGGACTGAATCGGCATTAGTTTGAATTAGGTTAGCCCTCTCCCCAAAGAAAAATACTGAGGTGGGCCAGGCCCGCTATATGAAGCGCTCTTTGCTGCGTTGTCCGTGATGTGTGACGTAATCGCTTATCGGAGCATGCGCAGCGTAACTTCCTGGTTCTGATCCGATAAAGTGTTTTGCGTCTGCTATATTATGCATCGATTTAGCGCGTCCTTGGCTTGGTCCTTGTCCGGTTTAGTTGAACGTAGGATTAAATTTTGCGATCTGTGGGGTATCAAATATTTAGATAAAGTTGAAAGACAGTCGATCTGTCATTTGGTAGACAGTCATAGCTGGCACATAGTCGGCAGACGGCTGCTTTAAATGCCGACATATATGTATTAGTAGAATGTAATAGTATCTAAATTACCTGTGCTCATACTGCACATGCGCTCAACATGCTATGCGCACGCACACACACACACACACACACACACACACACACACACACACACCACCACACACGCGCGCGCGCGCGCGCGCCGCACGCGAAAACGCCACGCCACTCACGCACGCACGCACGCACGCACGCACACACACACACACACCACACACACACACACACATATATATATATATATTATATAGTATATATATATATATGATATATATATATATATACATATATATTGAGATGTGATATACTGGCCTCGCCCAAGTTATTTCACCAAACGCAGAGCGTCTCGTATGACATTGGCCATCGATAGCGAGACACCAGCCCAGTAGCAGCTTCGGCAGCGCCTCCCGCCAGCGGACATCAGTGATGTTTAGTTGGCATTATATGTTTTTTACATTTCATATTACCAAGAGTCTATAATAGACTATATAGTCCTATTGATAGTACGTGACATGATATGCACGATTTACAATGCAGTATGTTTTTGCCTGCCATGTAAAGCAAATATATATAATATATATATATATATATATATATATATATATTATATATATATATATATATATAGTATATATTATAGTTAGTATGTTAGTATATAGTTAGCTATAAGTTAAATATATATTATTGTACACACGCTAATCTATTTATGTTCGAATTAAACGTCAATGCTCAATTCCACATAATCATAATATTAAGAAGCATATAAACCCTAGGGTAGGCTCTTGATATCCGTATATACCATCAATCGCTGGTGTACGCAAGAATCTATTGCTTTCCAGATAGATAAACATTCATGGACGAGATTAAATTGAGAATATAAAAACTGGGAAGACACAGGACATTACAATGTCGCGTGTGTGTGTGTGTGTGTGTGTGTGTGTGTGTGTGTGTGTGTGTGTGTGTGTGTGTGTAAGCGTGCGTGCGTGCGTGCGTGCGTGCGTGCGTGTGCGCGTGTGTGTGTGAGAAAGAGAAAGAGTGGCGGCCTCGAGTGATGAGCAGCGAGCAATAATGCGCATGCCAACACCCCGCCCCTGCTCTGCTGCATAATGCATTATCTCCTTTTGCTCACGTCGTACAAAGCAAGCGGCCTCGCCAAACGATTGCAAATAGAACGAGAAAACTCGCTTTTTGGGCGGAGATGTCTTTGTAGAAGGATCGCGACGATTATGATGATTTCATTAGATTGCAAGCACGTTGAATTAGTAATGAACCGAAACAGCAACTCAACTGCATGGCCGGAGCGAGATAAAACTTCTGACAAAAAGGGAATAGTGGCATGATTTCCGCAGTATATCTTCGCCGAATCTGAACTTCCGAAAGTGCGAAAGCGGAACAGAGACCGCCACCGCTCGTTAGACCCAGTCTCGCCATCTCATATCTGCAAGGGCGAGTTGCATAACTTGTTAGTCTTTGTAGTTGCATGTCTTTGGTTATACTTTCCTCATTTTTTCTCTGGGTTCGCTCCCTCGTTACTGACCTTGATTGTCATCTTTCTTACTGCATTCGGGTACCACCTATGTCGCTCTACTTTGTTTCTCGCGGGGTTAGTTTCCTCAGTTTATAAACTCAGGTAGCAATTTACTTTTGCCGAGTAAACTAATACACTCTTATATTACTCCTTCGACATCAGCTAGTTTTCGCACTGACCGAACAGCTGACGGTAATGTTGCAAGCAATCTATGCGAGCGAGCTAATGACATATTGTTCTGTGCGCAATTACGTTTTGTAGTGCGCATGCGTGACACGGAAACAAGGCCAGTGATTCATAAGTTATACAGAACTGTTTCATTCATCAGTAATTCACAACTGCTCATCATTCAGGCAGTCAAAAATTTCGAAAAAAATGGTTGGTAGTTCCCGCTCCTAATATGCGAGATCTAGCAAATAATTTTCGCCAATATATCTGAAGAGGCATCTCTCTAGTCGTCTACATTTTTTTCTGAAATTCAAAACGTTTTGGCGTGTTTGTGGGTAATAAGTTAGCAGTTTAGCATTTATATAAGTTGTATAAGTTATATAAGTGTATTGTATTGTATTGTAACAAGTTTTTTCGCTGAACCTATTCGCAATCATGCGTTCGCAAAAAATAAAACTGGACGTATTTCTCGTTATATGTTGGTTCGATTAATACTATCCAAGAACGTGCGTGTAATCAATATGTTTATCTCGCCAATTCATCCTATCTAGCACTATCGCACAAATTACTATGTACAAGGAATATCGCTCTCTTTAATATATTAAAGTCACGCATTTCGCTATATCGTATTTCGTATTTCAGTCAGTCCAAGAATGTATAGCCTAAACTGAACGTTCACGCGTTTTGCGTAAGAAACTGTTTCTCATTGTCGTTCGTTGATGTTTGTTTTTTCAACAGGAATGAATAAGACAATCTGCGCCACGATGCTGCTGTCGCTTGTAGTGCTTCAGATAATCTCATCCTGTTCGGCACAGAACCAGTTCACGTCTGACTGGGCGTGGGGAAAGCGCTCAGAGGGCAAGAACTGCGACCACGTCAACCCTTCAGTGATGGCGAAAGTCTACTCTCTCATCGAGGTAAGCTTTCATGACGCGCTCCACCAATCACCGAACGTCCCAAGATGGCCGCCATCACGACATGTCATGTCGCAACCGGCAGTTAGATGCGATATGATATGACTACTAGGCACTTTAATTTAATTTAATGTTGTTTTTTTTTAGGGTTAGGGTTAGGGTTTAGGTTAGGTTTAGGGTTTAGGTTAGGTTAGGGTTAGGGTTAGGTTTTTATTTAAACACTCATATCCTAAGTGCCTAGTAGTCATATCATATCGCATCTAACTGCCGGGTGCGACATGTCGCTGTTCCACGTGCGACTTCCCAGTTCAAAAATATCACTATTCGACAAGTATAGCAGCTGTGCTTAGTCGAGTAGATATATATTTGCTGCATGACTATTAGATAATCAGATATACGGAATTCCATACGTAATCGTAAATCTTGGTACGCGCATGCGACGTGGATCAAAGGGAACAAACTAATGAATATCACTCATCTAAAATATGACACAAGAGTTCACTCAACATACGAATAGAACCCATGTATATATTGGTATATCTGCATGCCAGATGCTTCACTATCACACATTTTGCGCGGCCTTGTATGCTGATTAGGGATATACCTGAACAAAAGGTGCACGTGCATGGTGATCGACGTGGACGATAATAAAACATGACTTTGACACTAATTCACCTGCTAGGACAGTTAGAAAACCATTCATTGAGTTGTCATCTCGCAGCTTGTTGTCTCGCAGCAATTCAGCAACTTCGTACCTGACTCGCATGGGTGATAGAGTGATGAGAAAGATGATGCTGACAGTTATCAGTCTCCGTGAATTCCATTTTACATAAATAATAATCCATTACTCTCGCTTCTACCTGCTTCGCGTTCCACGAAACAAAAACTTCCGCATATTTTGTAAACCTTGTTAGATTAGCTCGACTAATTATAATAATTTAATGCACGCATCCTGATAGAAGTAATCTGCTTATCCTAATTTACACCCGCAATAAAAGAACCGCGGACGAAGCGTCTTCTCAGAAAGTGCTTTGTATTTACGAATGTTAATTAAATTAAATAATCTATAAGAAATTATCTTAAGGAATGTCAGTAGTGATGGTTGTCTATCGCGCATGCCTGTCATCCGCCGCCATTGATGCGCCACGCAGGAAAGACAGAGAGAAAAAACGGTAGAACTGCTGCTGTTATACGAGCAACACTTGCATTAGCCATTATTGATAGCAGTCTATGACACGGCACGAATTTAAATCGATTGGGAGTAATCTCTCGCTTACATTTTGGGAGCATGGGCACGAAGGCCCATACCAATTTTCATTAGAGAGAACAGATTCGCGTTTTTACCCAATGCCAACAAACGCGTGGCTGTTACATTAAAGATAAGCGGGAGAGCTATTACGAGATCCAACCCGAGATAAATGTTTCGTAGATACAGCATCCCGTGTAGTCTCCCAATTAAATCTTCAATTAATTACAAGGCGCGTGCAACATTAATATCGAAGGATACGAGTGAGGTTGAAGCGCGATATTACATTGCGTCTCATGCATTCCGGAATTATTCACAGATGCGCCTATGCCGAACTTACTAGAATGCAACGACAAGGTACAAACATATTTACTTATCGTAATGATAATGTGATATTCGTTTTTTTAAGATTCTATTGTTGACAAGGCGAGTTGTTAATTTTAAACATTTATCGTTGCACAAAACATGCGTGTAATGATATAGCGCAAGTCGTGAAATTATTTAAACATATATTTAAATAACTGTACGACTCGCGCACTATTGACGCTTAGTGTGCCTGGCATCTCGCAGCGATATTGCGTGATTTAATTTACCGCTCACGATAAATCCAGCAAGCTACGTGACGTATGCAATTGATATCAATAACAATGTCTGCGTTCAGAACATGCTAAACTCGTCCAAGTGTGTTTAATGCGCCTGCAGCCAGCACGCCTGTTGTCACAAACAGAGGCGATACGCTCTCAGAAAGCCTGGGACTTGGCGAATGGACCACGTTCGATTACGTAGAACTACGCAAAAGAAACTATAAGCCGATTCCTAGCTTAGATGGACTCACATTATCAGGCAGTGTTCGCAGCGTATTCCTTCGTGTGGAATGCAATTTTCTTGCCCAAAAATGTCGCCTCGAATTCCCCTGCTACCGATCTTTCTATATGTAACATGTGTTTTTCAGGTGTTGCATGAATTAGTCAGCGAGGCTGGGCTGGGGGTTGTTTTGGTGGTGGTCTGTGTAGACGTAGAGCGTCGCGCATCTTGTGCGGCTGGATTGATGTTGTGGGGAGAATGGTAAACGTGTTTTAGGTCGGGCGATTCTAGGGTCATTGTGAAATAGGGGTAGGACGCGGTTGGGAGAACGGGTACATGTGCGCTCAGAATGTAGGGGTTTTGGGGAAATATATAGGAAAGAGATGTAGGAGTGGAAAAGGCTGGTGGTGGTCGCGGGAGAAAGCGCACGCGCTTATGTGCGTGTGCGCGTTGCTTTGTTATTGTGTGCAAGTTATGAAAGGTTATTCCGTTTAATACACAAGTTTTGGATTCCTTCTATATCATTTATTCAAAAAACTTTAATTTAACGTTACATATATAGTGACAGATTTTTACACACAGGAGAACCTCGAGGCAATGTCTGGCTTTAAAATAAAGAGTTGGAATGGTTCTGAAAATAATACGGAGTGTAGGACGTCAACTGAAATCACATAATATTGTACATACGTTCGCGCAGCAAAAGATACTATATTACCAAGAACGTTTTTCGGGGAGGTAGGGTGGTCAAGTCAAAGACCCTATATACTAAACTACCAGTATATAGGGTATTTGGTCAAGCGTATACAATAAGCACATGTCGTTTGACGACGTGTCCAGACTAAACAAGAGAGACTAGACCACTTGTCAATATTTACAGACGACGACACGACGATGCAAAGCGGACATTCATCGTGAGTCGCTGCAGTTAAAATAAAGCGTATAAGAAACGACACTGGTTTCTTTTCTTTTGTGCATATGTCACGCGCGTGAATATCACAAACAAGTAAACGTTGGTGACGGTAAATCACCGCCGCTAGGTGGTGCTCGTCTGCTCTAGTTCGCACTGTGTTTGACTCGTGGGCACAAATTCGCGAGCACTCTTCTTACTTTAAACGGGCACTATGGTTAGAAAAAGCGTATGGGATTTGGTTCGGACTTTATTGAGCAAAATTGCGTCCAAACTGCACTGACTGTAAGAGTCACTATATGTTTGCCTAGAATAGAAATGCTAATTTAATTCTTCTCCCGCGGCGGGAACTATACGAAGTTCCACAAAATCCGGGTATTTTGAGCGCAGGTGGTGTGTACAGCCGGCGCTTTTGCTTTCCGGCGTACGCATCAGAGGACCGTAAGCCGAACAAATTCCTAGAGGGGGGGCAACATTTCATGACTCAAATGTGTAACGATGAAGTCCCCTTGCTCCCCCCACAGGCTATGGGCCTGCGCATGTTCGTGTTTATGTTCAATATATTTAAAAAAAAAATAAAATAATACGTGTCAGTATACATACGTGGGAATCTCTACCAATTATTGCATGAAGTTGAGCATGCTCGTGCCATATAACAACCGTGATCAGTATGAGGAACAAGAACCAAATATTTTCACAAGTGGCATCGGCTGCTATTGGTGGCGATAACGTGTTTAAGATAGATGGCAGCACCGCTCAGCGGGCAACATTAATTTGGCTGCGCTACAATGTGGCTGCGAGGAATATTAGGTTAAGTATTACCGCAAACTCCAGTGTGTGGTACTCGTCGCACGTATACAGCCCTTGGCTGTATATTACAGATTTCACACGTTAGCGTGCACGTCCGCTCTTTCCCTTTCTCCTTGGTTCTAAACGCAAGTAGTTACTTGCCTAAGAATCCTTGCGATTTAACTCGTGCAGTTATAATAATAATGGCTGTTTACTTGATGCCCGGTGCCGGTGGCAGACGCAAATCCGGTTTAATATGCTGCGATTTTAAGTTCCACGAATACTAGAGAGAGGTAAGAGGTTTTACGATAGTAAGAATTACACGCCGGCAGTTCTCAGACGGAATTGTATGATTCGTATATATGCAGAGGCGCGCAGTGATTTTTCTTGTCGCTCTGTGCGTGCAGCCTGTTCTGCTAGCATCTATGACAAATACTACATACGCATAATATACGCTCTCCTATGACACTATTCTTTCTATGACAAATATTGTTGTATGTGTTGTGCGCATCATAGGAGTTTAGGAGCACTATTATGAACGCAAGCAGTGAATTTGAGCTGTAAAGCGGAACGAAGTTGACTCGCCAATATTTGTCATAGGAAGAATCTTCCTATGACAAATAGTGTCATAGGAGAGCGTATATGCGTATGTCGTATTTATCATAGATGCAAACAGAACATGTTGGTGCGTGTGTAAGCGTGTGCACAGTATCACACGCGAATGTGCATGTAGGTAGGAGGAACGAAAGTGAGAAAGAAAAAAAAAAGAGAAAAAATAGACAGGTAGAGAGAAATGGGAGGGAAATAAAGAGATGGGGGAAAGATGAGACAAGATGGCTGGTTTTTGTGTATGATTGCACGCGAGTGTATGAGTGGTTCTCGCTCTTTCTCTTTTGTTCTCTCCATCTCGCTTATTCTCTCATCGCTCTCTCGCTTTGCTTGGTCTGTTTCTACTCTCCCCCCTCTCTCTCGTTGACTTTCTGCCTCTTTGCTGCCTGTGTCTCTGTCTACTTGTTTGCTCGCCGGTTCGTCCGTTAGTCCGTCCTCTGTCCGGCAGTCTGTCTGTCCGTCCGTCGACCGTCCGTTCCGATCTATCTATCTATCTATCTATATATATATCTATCTATCTATCTATCTATCTATCT
>NW_014577606.1:122651-130151 GCF_000485595.1 Priapulus caudatus
TAGCTATAATCTCTGTAAATTTTGAGTTTATTGAAGCACGATTAGTCTAGTTAATTACTACGGACCATTGTACAGCGTATCCATACAGCGCTGTACTTAAGCGGCAGCGGTGTGGATCAATTTGGAAACAACATGCCGTCCAGCGATCACGTGACCGATTTTTTCCGACTCGTCATGGCGCAACTCTCTGTATACAGGGACTCTAGTCAGAACAAGTCTCCACTCGTGCCAAAAAAGCGGATAGGTTTTACCCGCGTGACTGTACCACCGGTTGGCGTTGAAATGATCTGTCGCGCCAGATCAAGGATTAAGTCAGACTTAACTGACTGCAAGACAGACTTAAGCCAGTTTGGCCGTTCCCCAATGTCCGAGCGGCGTTTCATGAAGATTACCAATTCACAGGGAAAATATCTACTGAGGACGGCTTGGACCGACAGAACTCTAGTTTCTCGCGCACCGAGGTGTGGTTCATTCATACATGTTTAGACAAAACTGTGCGCTCTACTCGTTCTGTTTTACCAGGAAAACGACCCATTAAAATCCACATAGACAAACAGAAATCAACGGCATTCGAACAAACTATATCATCGCCATTAATAAATAAACAGAACGCAATATCTGTCGTATCAAATATTAAACATAACGTTTGGTAGGAAATTTGTAAAGGCAATGGGGGTGCTTACTAGGTGACATGATAGAGCCGATTGAAACGCATTGTTTTTCGTAGCCATATAAGAAATATATATATATATATATATATATATATATATATATATGTGTATGTGTGTGTGTGTGTGGGTGTGTGTGTGTGTGTGTGTGTGTGTGTGTGTGTGTGTGTGTGTGTGTGTGTGTGTGTGTGTGTGTGTGTGCGCGCGCACGAGCGCGTGCGTGCATTTTAACTAGCTCGTAATGCGTTATGCCGTACTTGACTTTGTGAAAAACTAATTGCTCAGGTAAATATACATGCCCTAGGACAACGTCACGCCGAGAATTTTGTAACATATGTTAGTAGCACAGCACATTAAACATGCGTGCGAGAATAATATTCAGGGGCCCGTTGTCAGAAACATCGTAAAGTTAATGCAAATGTTAATGCTAAGATAACACTTACGACTAATGTTAATGTTACGAGAGTAGCGTTGACAAAAACATATCGCAGCTATTAGAAAACTTACGATAACAGGAACTTCATCACAAGGCTGCTGATTGGATGAGAATCAGTCACAAAATTTAAATTCATACACATTTATTGTCCTACATCACAGTAATTTATGCATATTATGATGGCTAACCACATATAAATAATATTTGATGAAAAACAACGTGGTCATAAATTTATTCTGCACAACAAGACAAATTCTCACACTGTAACGCAAGACGCGAGAGTCGTGGCAAGCGTGGCATTCCTTTAAAACATTTGTAAATGTATTGTTTTGTTTTATTAGCGGTAGATAATTAATGATTTTGACGTGTTTTTCAAGAAAAACACACATTTTATTCATTATTATAAAATATAATAACACTATAATTGTAATTCGTAGTGTAAATGTGTTATTTTCAACTTAATATTGAAGTTACGAGAGGGTCTGGGCTATCGTAATGTTAAGAGGATATTTGCGAGAATTTTTCGTTCTCGTAACATTACGATGTTTCTGTCAACGGTTAACGAGTGGAAGTTAATGTTAAGACTAATGTTAAGACTAATTTTGTTTCTGACAACGGGCCCCAGATCACAGAATCTCAAGTCGTCTCACTCACCAAATAGATTTGTGTTCATATGTTTTACATTCTACAGCATCGGATATCGTTGAATATCGTCATGAAATAATATATGCGCATATATATGTATATATAGCAAATCTGACGTATTTGTGTGGGGCTGCTATTTCTCATTACCTTTCCGATTTGATCAGAGCCTCTGAATATGCAATATCACCCGATGATTCCTAATTTTGTCTAGTCAGAACTAGGGTCCCTATATACAGAGAGTTGCGCCAACTCAGGATTTGACTCCATGTTGTTTCCAAATGTATCCCACACGCTGCCGCTTTAAGTACAGCGCTGTATGGATACGCTGTACAATGGTCCGTAGTAATTAATTAGACTAATCGTTCTTCAATAAACTCAAAATTTACAGAGATCATAGATAACACATGTGTTTATATGTATCTAGATTTCTAGAAAAGTAACTCAAATCGTTCGCGCCATATGATAGCTTAAAGCCGCACAATGCGCATCCAAACGCTAATTTCTTCAGTACTAGACTAGCAAATACTTCGTGTCATGCATAATCATACTACCTCTATGGCAAAATAAACTCTAGTTCCTCCCATTTGACTGCGCGTTCCCAACAAGAAAGAGGTGCGAAATCAGGTAATCAGGCGCCAACGTTAAATTGTTTCAACAACATAACATCGAAGTGGTGACGTGACGTCACATGTTTTTTATCTTTGCTGCGCCCGTACCGCTGTACCGCGGGCACCGCTGCAAGCGTTGCTTGGAGATGGGGAACTGTCAACAACATCGGAGGTATTTTCAAAATACCTTTTATAAGACAACGCGCAGTGAAATGGAGGAACTAGAGTTTATTTGCCATAAGGTAGTATGATTATGCATGACACGAAGTATTTGCTAGTCTAGTACTGAAGAAATTAGCGTTTGGATGCGCATTGTGCGGCTTTAATTGTACAATTTCTTAGTGTAAACACAGCAGCTAGTCATTTTGGAAGAATAATGACAACTGTAATTCACAAGATAAATGCGTTCCACTCTCACTCGCTCGCAGCTGTAACATTGTTTTGCAGTTCTAGAAATCTGATACACATAGACACATGTCTTAGCTATAATCTCTGTAAATTTTGAGTTTATTGAAGCACGATTAGTCTAGTTAATTACTACGGACCATTGTACAGCGTATCCATACAGCGCTGTACTTAAGCGGCAGCGGTGTGGATCAATTTGGAAACAACATGGCCGTCGCAGCGATCACGCTGACCGATTTTTTCCGACTCGTCATGGCGCAACTCTCTGTATACAGGGACTCTAGTCAGAACAAGTCTCCACTCGTGCAAAAAGCGGGATAGGTTTTACCCGCGTGACTGTACCACCGGTTGGCGTTTGAAATGATCTGTCGCGCCAGATCAAGGATTAGTCAGACTTAATCTGAACGCGCAGACAGACCTTAAGCCAGTTTGGCCGTTCCCAATGTCCGGAGCGGCGTTTCATGAAGATTACCATTCACAGGGAAAATATCTACTGAGGACGGCTTGGACCGACAGAACTCTAGTTTCTCGCGCAGTCCGAGGTGTGGTTCATTCATACATGTTTAGACAAAACTGTGCGCTCTACTCGTTCTGTTTTACCAGGAAAAGCGACCCATTAAAATCCACATAGACAAACAGAAATCACGGCATTCGAACAAACTATATCATCGCCATTAATAAATAAACAGAACGCAATATCTGTCGTATCAATATAGTAACATAACGTTTGGTAGGAATTTGTAAAGGCAATGGGGGTGCTTACTAGGTGACATGATAGAGCCGATGAAACGCATTGTTTCTTCGTAGCCATATAAGAAATATATATATATATATATATATATATAATATAATATATATATGTGTGTGTGTGTGTGTGTGTGGTGTGTGTGTGTGTGTGTGTGTGTGTTTGTTTTGTGTGTGTGTGTGTGTGTGTGGTGTGTGTGTGTGTGTGTGTGTGGCGTGCCGTGCGTGCGTGTGTGCGCCGTGTGTGTGTGCGCGTGTGTGTGTGTGCGTGCGTGTGTGTGTGTGTGTGTGTGTGTGTGTATAGTGTGTGCGTGCGTGTGTGTGTGCGTGTGTGTGTGTGCGCGTGTGTGTGTGCCGTGCGTGTGTATGTTGTGCGCGGCGTGTGTGTGCGTGCGTGTGTGTGTGTACGATGTGCGCGCGTGTGTGTGTGCGCGCGCGTGTGTGTGTGTGCGCGCGTGTGTGCGTGCGTGTGTGTGTGCGTGCGTGTGTGTGTGTATAAATGATCATAAATATACATGGACGATCTTAACCGATAGTTTCTGTTTTTACGTGTTCGCCAAGAAATCGGATAAGTATTATTAAGCGTATAAGCCTATCCGATATAATGAATAGTAATGCGAGAAAAGATTAATAAATCTGCTTTAGTTTAACTTTGAGAAAATTGTGTAATCTTCCATTGCATGCGTAATTTTGTTAGCGAAACGAGACGTAAAACACAAAGAGACAATACGCTTATCAAAGGAAAGCAAAACGGACTGAGCATAAATGGTTGCATTGAAGCTGGGCTAACCGCACGCACGTAGGATGTAACCATTTCCATTTTATAATGAAAAGTGTAATTGCGCAGTGAATCGTGGCCTTGTCGATTTCACACCCGATAGATCCCCTTTGTGTGCAAGTATCCGCGCGCCCAGACCACATTGCGCCATTTTCACAAAAGCAGACGAGTTGTACAGGTGTTTTCAACGAATCCCCGGGAAGAGTTAAGGCTTTAACGATACTTCAACAATAGCTTCGTTCACACGAGACCTCGTATTTATGAATACGGTATTTGCGAAATACCGAATCTGAGACAAAAATACGCGGCGCGAGCGTTCACACGCTGATTCGCGGCTCCAGAAATACGGTATTTGCGAGCTGTTTAAACAATCAAGCGAACAATGCGAAATAAACAATGCAATGCGCACCAACTGCCGATAAAATACGTAGACATCGTGGCTTCAGAAATCCGGTATTTAGCGTTCACACGAGGAAATACGAGGCAAGAAATACGGTATCTAAACAGATCCGGTATTTCATGTAAATACGAGGCTTTCCAGACCCGAATAATTTGGCCGTGCTTGAGAAATAGCGGATTTCTTGGACCGCGCATTTCCTCGTGTGAACGCTAAATACTGGATTTCTGGAAGCCGCGTATTTTATAGACTGGTCGCGCTCGACAGTTCTAGTGTAACGCGAGTGGAACTGTCGACGCGCGACCAGTCTACGTATTTTATCGGCAGTTGTGCGCATTGCATTGTTTTTTCGCATTGTTCGCTTGATTGTTTAAAGCAGCTCGCGCAGTTCGCAAATACCGTATTTCTGGAGCCGCGAATCAGCGTGTGAACGCTCGGCGCGTATTTGTCTCAGATACGGTATTTCGCAATCCGGTATTTCAGAAATACGAGGTCTCGTGTGAACGACGGCTAATATTGAGGTTTATTTATGTGCTGCATATCGATAGATTTATGATTGGTGATAAATAACTTTTTTTCTGGTGTGTTATAGATCGCGCCATTGCCTGCGATGCCTTCACGGCAAGCCATCACGCGCCATCACGGCCACGGTGTAATTAACACCGAGTTAACTCACCTTGCGTGTTTGTACAAAACATAAAAGGGAGTTCTTACTGGGAAATTCGCTCGCGATTAGTTTAATAATAATTTAAATAATAAAGGAATGCAATATTCCAGCCTTTAACATTAATCATAGTTGGATTGTGCATTATTTTATACGACATATTAATTTATCATACAGGTCGTGATAAATATAACGAGCAATATATCTTCTCATTGCATGTATGATGCACTGTAGATTAGTGCATCCACCGGCAAATGGCAGCAAAAGCGTTTGTCCCAACTGTGTAAGCACATTCTGAATCCTGAAAAAATTGGGCAATTCCTGAAATCAATAAACCATAATTTACCACTGCATTGTGTTAAATATATATCTATTTGCTTTTATAAAATTGCCTAAAGATTATTTATCTTTAAATAAATTATAATTCAAAAGAAAATGAAAGCGCTGCAATACGTATGCTACGACGAGCTGCATCGATAGGCGTTGAATGCCTACGGTGATATCATTGAATGCTGCCTGACAGGACTGTAATGTACGCTAACAAGTACGCCCGTCATATATCGCTTCTCGCGAGACCTCACTGCGCCTCTCAGTTGGATTCTACAGAGTGCCAGGTCAGGCGCCTGCTACCGCTGAGGTATCCTGCGGCTCATACAAGTTGACAGCCATCATTTACATGGATTTCTGCGTCGTTGGCTACTCCTCAGAGCTACGTTTAAAGTTAGAGGGAGGGCGAGAGGGACGAGGCAAAAGAGGAGGGGATCAAATAGAGTAGAACGAATGAATTGAGAAAAGAAGCGAGAGAGAGCGTCAGTCTGACAGAGTGAGAGCAAGTAAAAGATCGGAGAGAGTGAGAAGGAGGAAGAGACAGATAGACGGAGGAGGTGAGGAGAACGAGGAGAGAGGAGAGAGAGAGAGAGAGAGGAGAGAGAGGCGAGAGAGAGAGAGAGAGAAGGAAAAGAGAAGAAAGAGAGAGAGAGAGAGCGCGGGGGGGGGTACGGAGAAACAAACGTTCATTTCAATTTGTAGCTTTACTTGCTACGCTCAACTTCCAACCATATTGTCAGTAACACCTGTATGTGCACATAATACTAACATTATATGCGGCTTAAACAAGCATTCTACGAGCTGCTTAGCGGAATACTTTTGCCCAGAGAAATTCTCTATTACTTCTTCCGTTTTCAACGTTAACACTCGCATTATATGCTGATATATCGTTTAGAACGTATGTTGTTTTACACGAAGCGAATTACAGTCCGACCTCCTTTATCCGGCCACGTCGGGACCGGCACCCATCCGGATATGGGAGTTGGCCGGATATGAGAGTTATGCTCAAACACAGCATTTCTATGCATAGACTGGTACCCGGTCGACAGTTTCATACGCTACGCTAACACGCTCAGTGTAGCGAAGGATATATGCCGGAGTGAAGGTGGCGAACGGGTACCAGTCTATTCTATGCAGTTCAGTAGGGGTTATGCATGTGATAATGTATTTACTCGTTGCTACGATTGATTATTTGTAACAAACTGTCGTGTTTTATGGTTTATATAAAATGGAAATAAAATGAAATAAAACAGAAATTTTACCACTTCGGTTTATGTTTGTTTCTTTTGTGCTTAGATCTAGGGCTGTAACGATCGATACACTCGCAGCGTTGTATGCCTAGGGCTGTTACATGTGCGCGGCAGCGGCGCCTTTGATTGAAGTACGGGGCTCGATCGATCGCGAGTGCGTAGCGAGGTAGCGCGTTTCACTAACGTCCGATAGTAAAAGTTGTTTGGAGGCATAGCGGACAACACACACACACACAAGCACGCACGCACGCACGCACACACACATTTTTGTTCATTTATATAGTATACAATGTATACATCTTTTATTCTTTGGTAGTTTTTACAGCATCAACAAGTGAGTATGAAATATTCGTATATTTATACATGTACACGTACATGGGCGTTTTCTCTTACGGTAAGCGTGTTTGTTTTGCATGTGATAGCTGTGCGCTCTTACGATAATCAATGTGTATATCGCGCGAGAATCATTGCTACATCGCGACAGTTTGGAGCGAGCTTTGAGCGAGATTTTTAGGTGGAAATGAATGAAAAAAACATAGAACATACACTGCGAGATCGCGGCCGATTAATAGAGATTT
>NW_014577606.1:131169-143648 GCF_000485595.1 Priapulus caudatus
AGACTGGTCCGCGCTCGACAGTTCTAGTGTAACGCGAGTGGAACTGTCGAGCGCGGACCAGTCTACGTATTTTATCGGCAGTTGGTGCGCATTGCATTGTTTATTTCGCATTGTTCGCTTGATTGTTTAAAGCAGCTCGCAGTTCGCAAATACCGTATTTCTGGAACCGCGAATCAGCGTGTGAACGCTCGGCCGCGTATTTGTCTCAGATACGGTATTTCGCAAATCCGGTATTTCAGAAATACGAGGTCTCGTGTGAACGAGGCTAATATTGAGGTTTATTTATGCTGCATATCGATAGATTTATGATTGGTGATAAATAACTTTTTTTCTGGTGTGTTATAGATCGCGCCATTGCCTGCGATGCCTTCACGGCACCATCACGCGCCATCACGGCCACGGTGTAATTAACACCGAGTTAACTCACTTGCGTGTTGTACAAAACATAAAAGGGAGTTCTTGAAATTCGCTCGCGATTAGTTTTATAATAATTTAAATAATAAAGGAATGCAATATTCCAGCCTTTAACATTAATCATAGTTGGATTGTGCATTATTTATACGACATATTAATTTATCATACAGATCGTGATAAATATAACGAGCATATATATCTTCTCATTGCATGTATGATGCACTGTAGATTAGTGCATCCACCGCAAATGGCAGCAAAAGCGTTTGTCCCAACTGTGTAAGCACATTCTGAATCCTGAAAATTGGCAATTCCTGAAATCTATAAACCATAATTTACCTGCATTGTGTTAAATATATATCTATGCTTTTATAAAATTGCCTAAAGATTATTTATCTTTAAATAAATTATAATTCAAAAGAAAATGAAAGCGCTGCAATACGTAGCTACGACGAGCTGCATCGATAGGCGTTGAATGCTACGGTGATATCATTGAATGCTGCCTTGACAGGACTGTAATGTACGCTAACCAAGTACGCCCGTCAATATCGCTTCTCCGAGACCTCACTGCGCTCTCAGTTGGATTCTACAGAGTGCCAGGTCAGGCGCCTGCTACCGCTGAGGTATCCTGCGCTCATACAAGTTGACAGCCATCATTTACATGGATTTCTGCGTCGTTGCTACTCCTCAGAGCTACGTTTAAAGTTAGAGGGAGGGCGAGAGGGACGAGGCAAAGAGAGGAGGGGATCAAATAGAGGTAGAACGAATGAATTGAGAAAAGAAGCGAGAGAGAGCGTCAGTCTGACAGAGTGAGAGCAAGTAAAAGATCCGGAGAGAGTGAGAAGGAGAAAGAGACAGATAGACGGAGGAGGTGAGGAGAACGAGAGAGAGGGAGAGAGAGAGAGGCGGGGAGAGAGAGAGAGAAAGGAAAGAGAAAGAAGAGAGAGAGAGAGAGGCGGGCGGCGGGGGTTGAACGGAGAAAGCAAACGTTCATGTTCAATTTGTAGCTTTAGCTTGCTAGGCGCTTAACTTCGCAACATATTGTGCAGTAAACACGGCTGTATGTGCAGCATAATAACTAGCAATTATATGCGGCTTCAACAAGCATTCTACGAGCTGGCTTAGGCGGAATACCTTTTTGGGCCCAGAGAAATTCTCATAATTACTTCTTCGGGTTTTCAACGTTAAGCAACTCGGCATGTATATGGGGCTGATATATGCGTTTTTAGAACGTATGTTGTTTTAGCACGAAGGCGATTAAACAGGTCGGCGACCTCTCTGTTATGCGGCCAGCGTCGGGAGCGAGGCACAGCCATCGCGATTATGGGAGTTTGGCGGCGATAATGAGAGTTATGCTGCAAAACACAGCATTTCTATGGCATAGACTGTAGCCTGGCGGTCGACTGTGTCATACGGCTACGCTAACAGCGGCTCAGTGTAGGGGGCGAAGTGGAATATATGGCGGGGCGTAGTGAAGGTGGCGAAGCGGTAGGCGAGTCCTATTCTATGCAGTTCAGTTAGGGTTATGGGCATGTGATAATGTATTTACTCGTTGCTAGCGAATTGATTTATCTTGTAAGCAAATTGTCGTGTTTTATGGTTTTATAAATGGAAAATAAAATGAAAATAAAAAGCAGCAAATTTTACCAAGCTTCGGTTTATGTTTGTTCGCCTTTTTGTGCTGAGATGCTAGGGCCTGTAAACGATCAAATAGCAGCTGGCGGCTCGGTGTATGGGCGCTAGGGCATGTTACATGTGCGCGGGCTAGCGGCGCGCTGTCTGATTGAAGTAGCGGGGCTGCGATCCGATCGCGAGTGCATAGGCGAGGTAAGGCGCGTTGCACTAACGTCGCGATAGTAAAAGTTGTTTGGAGGAGGGCATAGGCGACGAACAGCGGACTCTGCGTGACTGACAGGTGGATGACTGCCGGAATTGAGGGGATATGCGGGGTTTCCTTTGGCGTTGAG
This sequence comes from Priapulus caudatus, assembly GCF_000485595.1. Lineage (NCBI taxonomy): Eukaryota > Metazoa > Priapulida > Priapulimorpha > Priapulimorphida > Priapulidae > Priapulus > Priapulus caudatus. The sequence continues at coordinate 133,548 of NW_014577606.1, forward strand.
TGACGAACATATGGCGGCCCTTCACACACACAGCACACAAGCAGCACGGGCACGCACGGGCCAGCGCAGCCCACAGCATTTTTTGTTCATGTCATATAGTATACATGTATAGCGATGCTTTTATCTCTTTGGTAGTTTTTACAGCATCAACAGAGTGAGTATGAAATATTCGTATATATTATGAGGCATGTACAGCGTACATGGGCGTTTTCTGGCTACGGTATTTAGGGCGTGTTGTTTTGTAGGGCATGAGTGATAGGCTGTGCGCTCTACGATAATTAATGGTGTATATCGCCGCGTAATGAATGGCATGCTAATCGCGGAACAGTTTTGAGCGACGATTTGAGCGTAGATTTTTAGGATGGAAATGAATGAAAAAAAATCATAGAACATTACACTGCGAGATCGCGGAGAGTCGCGCGAGATTAATAGAGATATTCCGGATAACGGATGGCGCGGATAAAGGAGGGGCGGACTGGTATAATGAAATGATTTGCTAACAGCAGACTCTTAGTCGGCAGTGAGGAAGGGCATTCACTATTAGCAATTAAATCATGGCCGTATCTCATAGGTTGTGTTAATTGAGGTCTCAAAAGCCTCAAAATCGCAGATGAGAAGCGTTTCCGAAGGGCGCGTAAGGCGATTTGTCCTTCGTGCGTATATCGCAGTATTATTTTTACCTACAAATACAGCAGCTATTCTCCAGACCACTCACAAATGATTGTTGGTTATGCTTCAAGTGGAGAAAGCGCGAACGAAATATATTGCGGACTGTAAGAAAAACACAAAAGTAAGCGCTAACAGAAGCGTAAGATTGGCCTGTTGGCGTCATGCGCTCTTGCGATAACCAACGAAGAGCTGCGCTGGAGGACAGCTGACGGCGATGGCAAGTGCTCACGGCTGCAGTTTAAGGCGTATTACCCCAACATTAAATTAGGCGACGAAGGAATCTTGTAAATACGAACGATCTTGGCTAAGTGTGCTAATGCTTTGATGAAACGCGGCTATTGTATAATTTGAATGGGGCGTGTAGTAATTTCGGGCAGACTAATGAATGATTTGAAAATGACAGTAATACGACCAAGAAATGGCTGAATAAAATTACTAATAATTTAATTTTATGGCTAGGCTCGTTTACAGGGCTCGGCAGTGAAGGGCAGGAACCTGGCTTTGCGGAAGGGATTATACGAGGTTGCCTCCTGTGGCCGGCTGATTGCAGGTGAACTTCATCAGGTGAAGGTCGTATCATTGACATCTACATCATATATGCGGGGTGTTGATTAATAACGCAAGAGGAAGCGGCGGTATAAGAAAATGGCCTAATTACTATATGTGTACGCGTTCGCATACAGTATTAATAAATCACGTTTTTATTTGTCTATATGTACGTGTTTAACGCAGCGTGTTGTTTGTGTGTGGGGGGTGGCGGCGCCGCGTGGCGCTGGCGCTGTCGTGTCTGTGCTCTGGCTCCTCTCTGCTGGGCTCTCTCGTCGTCTCTCTCTCTCTCTGGCTCTGCTCTCTCTCTGCTCTCGGTCGGTTCGCTCTCCGTCGCTCTGCTCTCTGTCTGTGCTGTCTCTTCTGCGTCTCTGCTCTGCTCTCATCTCGTCTCCTCTGCCTCTCTCTGCTCTCATGCCTCTCTCTCTCGTCTGCTCATAATCTCTCGCTCTCTCGCTGGCTCTCTGGCTGTCTGTCTGTTCTGTGCTGTCTGCGTTCTCTCTCTCTCTCAGTCTCTGCTCTACTCTGCCGTCGATTGCGTGCTCGTCTCTCTTTCTCTGGCTTTGGCGCTCTGTCTGTCTGTGCTGTCTCTCTTCTGCTCTCGTCCGTCTCTCGTCTCTCTGCTCTGCTCTCTCAGACGCTCCCGCGTGTCTGTCTGTCTGTCTCGTCGGTCTGTCTGCTGCTCTCTGGCTCTCTCTCTCTCTCACCTCGCTCGTCGTCTCGAAGTGCAGCGTCATCTCTCTCTCTCTCTTTCTCGCTCTCTCTCCCCGTCGCTGCTCATCTATCCATCTCCTCTGCTCTGCTCTCTTTCTCGGCATCGCATCTCTCTATCGCCCACGCCGCTTTCTTTCTCCATGTGCGTGTGGGGGGGGGGCATGTTGGGAGATCGGGCGAGCAATCGACGTAGCGAGAGATGAGAGAGAGAGTGAGTAAGCAATGAGATACGCGTTACTAGTACGTCGTGGGACGTTGCAGTAACGTTGACGGTGTGCGTTGCAGTAAAGAGTGCGTTGACGGTGTTTATATTAGCCTGGTAGCTCACCATGAGGCGCCTTCTGCCGAGAGTGCAGACACGTATTTCAGTGGAATTGCATTAGAAAGTGCTGCAGTGTTACGGTGGTATTCATAAGACACGAGTTAACAACGCTGCAGCCCGGCCTTTCTTTATGGATAGGTAGGATAAACATCATGAGCTGTGTGGCCCGATGAGAAGGTTGCTCGATGAATCTGTGTTTGGAAAAGGGCTGGTCGTTGTGTCATATAGGCAATACAAAGAAAATGACAATGATGAAACAACTCAATTCTTTCCCTATTGCCTCTTCTATTCTTCGCTTCTCTCCTTTTCCTCCCTCGCTTCCTTCCCTTTTTTCCACCCATACTCTCTCTCTACATCTCCCCTTTTCGCTGTATCTTGCTCTCGCTATCTTCTATTCACACTCACACACACACGCACGCGCACACGCACACACACAAGCTCATGCATATATATATAGTGCGTGTGTGCGCGCGCGTGTGTGTATGCATGTGCGTGTAGCAGTGTAAAATGATTTGTTGATCTCGTAAGATATATAGGTATTAACAGGTTCAGCACACAACGTTGAGTATAGCTAGCCGAACGTAAATTCTCTGTTGCTCACACGCGATGGGCACTCAACCCACTCTCGCTGGAGAAAGAAAGTTGGCGGCATTTCGTTACCATAGCCATGAATGCCAGGTGCTGACCTTGGCGTTTTCCCGGCGGATTTTTTTGGGAAAAATCACATATTTATGAAATTTCCCGATGCTGTATGGAAACCTTTTAGTTCGTCTAAAATCGCGTTTAAACCCGCGTCTAAAATAGTTCGTTTAAGTCGCGTCTCGGCATGAGCCGAGCGTGGTAACGTGTGATAACCCATTCTAGTCATAGCCTACACCTTGACCAAAAAGGTTTCGGTGCCCATGCACCAGCACCAATGAAAGCAGTGGCGATGTGTTACTTAGGTGGCGCTGCATGGAAGGGGCAAGAAATGGCATCACTGCTTCTATATTGATGGCGTGGGAGAGATAGAGCAAGTAACAGAGTGGGATATAATAGAGACAGAAAGAGAGGGGTTGAGAGAATAATAGAGGAGAAAGTGGGAAAAGAAGAGAGGGGGATGAAGCGGCGACAAATCTAGAACATAGCATCATAACTAGGGGAAGAGATGCCGCTAATGCCGTATGCGTAGCAATTTTCTACGGTTTCCTCTCGCTAAATTAAGCTGTAGATCCCGGTTTTCTCCAAAGTCAATTTCCGTGTTAAGTTCAATGTCAGATCGTTCGGTTGACTGAACGATGAACTTCATTTAGTAAATTGCACTTTTCATTGGAAACTACGGTTACATCGTGTACTGTAAAAGGTAGACGTTGAGTAGTTATCCACACCTAACGAGATTGCGCCGTAAAGAAACTCCGTAAAAACGGACATGGCTCAGTAAACGCGAGCTTAATAATTTAGGATCGCGAAGAATGGCACATAGGCACAACACAGCGATGATCATTCGTGCTCGCAGGTGCTAGTTGATATACCCGGGTACACGGTATCAGGGGTTAATAATGACAAATTTGTCATTGTTAACCCCTGACGGTATCAATGCGTTCGCGTGTGTCGCGATTAGCCAATCACTATCTCTTATCTATACACACCTATTTACCTACCTCCAACCCACTTACACACCTGCCTACTTACCCACCTACCTACCTACCTACCTACATACTCACTTACTTACCTACCTACCTCCCGTCTGTCCGCCTGTCTGTCCCTCTGTCTCTCCGTCTGTCCGTCTGTCTCTCAGTCTGTCCGTTTATCCGTTCATTCGTCCGTCCGTCCGTCCGTCCGTCCGTCCGTCCGTCCGTCCGTCCGTCCGTTCATCCGCATGTCTGTCTGTCTGTCTGTCTGTCTGTCTGTCTGTCGGTCGGTAAGTCTGTCTGCATGTCTGTCTATCTGTCTGTCTGTCTGTCTGTATCTCTCGCTCCCGCTCTCAAATAAGTGGCGCATGCCCTAGAGTGTAACATCTGCTCATGAACAGATTCTATTGCGTAAGGTACCTTATCATAGCGGATTATCACATTCCCAGTGCCGATAACAGTATTTAATAAAGACATGATACTGGCAATGAATGCACGTCATAATTATAGCAAACGAACGAATCTACATTCACGGACCTGCAATAGAAAATTATCTTGACCCATTTATTCTTCTGACTTTATCGTACCTCACCTGCAGTTGTTAGTACTAGTTTTCTGGCGCTTCTTCTATTCTTTACGGATTCCTTTTTATTTTTTAGATTTCTTGTGTTATATCTGCTTGAGCTTATACTCGCCACTTGTTCCTCTCTCAGAATCTGACCGTTGAATACATTATAGTTATATACATATATTACATGTTAACCATATTTCTTTGCAGACGGAGGCAAAGCGAATTGCAGACTGCACGGCATCCACCGAAAGAGCATCTCGCAAGTAACGTTTCGGAAGGCTCACAACGCAACCATGTTGGGTGAGTATAGGTGACTCTCTTTCAATTTGGTGCGTGCACGTACTAACTAGGAAAACGAACGCCAAAGATCGTCTGATGAAATAATCGCGTCTGCAATTCTTCGTTGACGGGTGGTGTGCAGATAGCGAACGAAGTACTATGGGAATGTTAGGCGCTTGTTTATTTGGTTGATAGTAAATTCACGCGGTAATCGTTATCAAAAACTCCCTTGTGGTATACAGGATTCGGCCATCGCGCGCGGGCAGTGGTAGTTGTAGCAGTGGCGCAATGCAAGAATTTGCTGCGCCACAGTCAGTAACCAGTTGTGGAAAATAGATTCACATGTCAGATAAAACTTTGAATGGACGCATTCGCAACGTTAACGACAACCGATGAGCAACAATAACCAGCTCAAATATTTATTGCTTCGATATGTGCCGAAATATTCGATGGACGATCGATGGGCGTATAATCATGTCATAAATATGCAAGCATATCTGAGAAAAATAAAACACGGAATGGCGTTTTGGTCTTCAGAGCCGGCTGACAATTAGGGAGTTGTTGATTCGCTCACTTTAGTCTTTCCGGCTGATATCAAAGGAAACTCGCGCGATCTCCATCGACTAGCCACGCCACGAACGCTTCCAGCCTCTTTTATGTAATGAGCAGATATTGTTTGTAATTAATTTAACACCGACAATGGAGCGTAATGGCATTGATCTGCTAATGAAGTGGTAATTATCAGCGTAGACCGGAAAGGGTGATCTTGTCATATTATCGTATAAGTCCCAGCCGTCCGCATTCTATTGATATTGATCGTCTCTCGTGTGACGCCGCGATCGTACATTCTTCTTTAATTCGGGGCCGTCGGGAATTGCGCGACAGTTTAACGCCGAAAAAGAATTCTAATGTAATCTAATAAGTCATAACTAGCTATAATAGCCTAACGTTACGATAATATCGTTATGAAATGATATTGACATAATATACGCATGCATAGATAGATGGGTAGATAGATGGATGGATGGATGGATGGATGGATGTATGGATGGATAGATGAATGGACGGACGGACGGACGGACGGACGGACAGATAGATAGATAGATAGATAGATAGATAGATAGATAGATAGATAGATAGATAGATAGATAGAAAAAGAGAGAGATTGATAGAGAAAGAAATAGATAGATAGATAGACTTCTCGGCGTACGACAATGAACGTGTGCTTCATGGTTGAGCCGTATTCATGTGCACGTCCGGCGGTCTGTGCTAACGCTCTGTCGCACTGCTGTTTTGTTCTAGTCATGGAAGCATCGATGGACTGAATACCGCGTGGAATCCGAGTCCTTCGCGCGCGATGACCTTTTTTACTCCGTGAAGATGACTCGTGATTTCTCCCGAGAATCATACAGCAACTTTCGACTGCTAGCCACGCTTTCGTCACAACCGAGCATTGCCTGATGACAATTGTCATCATCGTCACAATGCGATTAAATTAGAGGAATCCCGCTGGAGAAATCTCGGGGACAACTACGACGTGGTGGGAAATCACTCTCAGCACATCGTCCACGAAATCTACTAAATTTGAGAAAACGTTAAATTTTGATATTTTCCATCTTCTTATAGTATGTGTGTATGCAATAAGTGTAGCGATAATATTCATAAATATTTATACATACGTGTGTTTACGCGTCACTCCGAAACACTGTAGCCAATGATCCGAATAATTCAGATATTTCGTCTCTATGCACAGGAAATACTGAACACATAATAAGTGCCGTCAGACGACTTTCGCAAAGGTTGCCTCTCTATTTAGAGCAATTGAAACATGTGCGCTCTTGCTTAAACGTTAAATTTAGCATCTGCAACTAATCCTCACAACTGAATAATGAATTAAAAGCGGTTGGAGATTTTAAAAATTAAACTATCCACATCGTTTATTATTTTCCGCATTATGCGATCGCGTGGACAACTATAGAGTCGGTGATAGAAACCTGTGCACCTCAGTTCGTTCCCGATATCGTGATTTTGAAAATGGATGCGACACGTGGAGAATTATTGCAAAGGAATCTAGAAAGATAATAATGCTATATGTCAGCACATATTACTGGTTTTACCATCGTCGATTTCGATAGTTCCAAGGCTCATCAAATTGTGCCTCCACTCCCACGTCTCTCCTGGTTTATTTTCGCCGCTTATTATAAAGAGATAAGCCGTACTTTTTCAATAAACCTCTCAAACGTTTTGATCTTATCCGCAAACGTTGTGCGATTTCAATTTCTAATACGAACGTACTCGACACAAACAGATCCAGTATATAATATTAAACACGCACACATAAATATTAAATATGCGAATATTTATTATCAGCTGGCTCGAGCACGCTTATATAGGTACTATTGGACCAACGTATCGACCAAAAAGGTGCATGCCGTGTTCGCCACACGGGATTACGTAGAAAATTATGGATTTGCACGTTTCGATTGGTATGTGATGGAGTCCCTCGTGATTTAGAGCTTCACTGAAGCAATTTGATGAGTTAAAAGCGATATTTCATCCGTCATGAGAATATGACATTCAGGATAACAACAATTTTGAAAAACCCATAAAGGCGACGCTTCAGTCTATATAATTACACCAAATGAAATGTAAGGACTAATTTAGCGAACATATCTATAAATCAGCACTCATCACACGCATATATATAGTAGACGCTTCACATATCGTGAATCTCATCGTGGGCACAACATCCACATTTTCGCCATCAGCAACCTGTATCAATACACACGGGCGCCGTGCACGCATACCGATATACGCGTATACGCTGAGAAAGTGGAATGGGAAAGGTTAACGTGCAATATGCGCAATCAAAATGCCTTAATATTGTATAGCAGTCTGAATAAGTGCTCACTTTCTTCGTTTTAATTTCTACAATTATGGTACTATATAAAAAAATAATATATATATATACATTTTTCTAAGTATGCTAAATTTGGCATATTTATATAATCAAACAAATCAAGTATGCCGTTATATTCGCTGTCGTAAACATGATTAAATATTGAGGTAATATATAGTGCACACAGACGGGCTTCACTATAAGAACCCTCACAGCATATGGCAAGAAGAACTTTAGTCTTAATTGAATAGATGCTCAAAGCTGCACAGCCATGTTCAATGCTGATCCATTCAACACTCTGTCGCCGACAGTGTGAATCCATATCCCTGAAAGTGCGCGTGTGTGTCCGTGCGCGTATATGTGTGCGTGCATGTGCGTGCATGTGCGTTCGAACAATCGTGTGCGAGTTGCGCGCGCAGCACCCTCGGAACCGCATGAAAAACATCAGAATTTAGTAACGAGGACAATTTAAGCGACCCACATCGATAATAAGCTCAATTAGTTCACCGCATCCATACATCGTTATATCTACACGCGTCCTGTATTCGTTTCCACGCCTCCTGACATTGTAGAAATCCGCGCCGAGAATCAACGACCTGGCGGTGATGCAGACGTCACGTTTCAAGGAATAGCATGCAGAAGCAGCTGTTGTGGGGATTACCCGGAAGCTGCGCATATAGACCCTTTAGATTACTGAAACTCAAAAATCGGAAAAAAGTGTCATCTTATTTTTAGAGATAAAACACCGCGTTTCCTATAAACTGAAGAAGATTCGACGACTTTAAAAAGACAAACCATACATTTAATATAGACGCTACGCGTTTATTAATCTCCACACCGTGATATTGATGTCCTCGAAGATGTATAATATATACTCCTCCTTATATGCATTTAACATGTAGGCAGGTAAGTATAATATCAACACGTAATACGTTCGAACTACTTGACATTTATAGCCGTCCGGCATATTAATTACGTTCAATATTTTAGAATTTTGCCCCCAAGTACGCGCACTACTTTTCTCAAAAAGGCGAGTTCGCTTGGAAATCAATTGCACTTCCGAGCGAGTGATAAAAAGCAAGCATAGAATAAAAAACCACTCATAGGAACTCAGGCTTCTGTGCTGAAAATCGTATGGAGCTTGGGTAGTGTCACAATTTAAGCTTGAATGAAATGAGGTCAAAATTATTGAATCGTTAGAAGCTACGACGACGCTATGACACAGCGATGCGTATACATGCGTTGTAGGTATTTAACAAAATTATCACACGCCATAATCATCACTATCATGAGCTAAACGATTTATGCGCAGACGTGTTAAAATCTTATTGTTTCGTGCAGCAGACATTCTATTGTAGATATTTGTTCACGTGTGTTATGTGCGATATTAGATTACGATTAGCTACGATTATTGCCATGACGATCGACTATACGTAACTGTTATAAGTTAACAGGGCCGTCGCCAGGGATTGACTAATGTTGAAGCCCAGTCGCGAAGGCGCGAAGCACCGTAAAAAGGGAGACTGTGTGAGGGGTTTCCCCCTCCCCATTGTGGGATCCAAGTGGCCTCCCTCGAATTTTTTTTAAATGCTACATGGAAAATGGTGTAAGCTGGCGAGTTTTAAAATGAAATTTTAACATTTGAAACACAGTAAAAAGTACATTGCAACTGTTCAATATCACAATTTAAAAAGAAAGCTTCCGGGCCTCCGCCTGTTTCTTTCCGTACATTCTTGAACTTCAATTACGCGTAGCCTGTTTTGCGTCCGCCTGAAACCGTAAAAATATTATCATAAACAGATTCGTTAATACTCTTAAACGTCTGACGTGCATAAATCAAACGTATTGCACGCACGAGACTAGCACTATGCCGTACGAAGCAAGGCCTGACCGCAAATTATTTAAACTGTCAAGTTCCCACTTCAGGAGTTACGGAAGCTTCGAAACATACATGAGCCGTTTTGTAAATTAATGCTATTCATAGAACTCGACCCTGTAAACGCTTTTCATGGTCTGCAGCAATTAATTGCTAATTTATAGTTTTCCACAGTGACCTATGATCACTTAGCGGATAAGACATAACATCAAAAGTGAATAATAATAGATATATTATTATTCACTCCTGATAACATCATGAACATTTCGGCTCGATATCACGAATATCTCTGCTGACTTTATATTACGGTGGTTTATTAGTAATAATTTCATTTTTACCAGCGAGAATATCACTGATATGAGCTTTCTAACGTACAACTTTACATTGTAATTTCAGAGCTTGTATATAAGAACACATGTGATGTAAAATTGTAAAATGAATGCCATCAAGTTACTAATCTATCAATTTAGGCATATGTCAGACATCCATACCCTCCAAAACATGAAGAGTAGCTGTATTCTTCCAATATCAAACATTTCTCTCTCTCTCTCTCTCTCTCCCTCTCTCTCTCTCTCTCTCTCTCTCTCTCTCTCTCTCTCTCTCTCTCTCTCTCTC
>NW_014577606.1:146380-151394 GCF_000485595.1 Priapulus caudatus
TAAACAAACACAACAGCCACAAATACGCACAACGCACGCACGCACGCGCACGCACGCACGCACCACGCCACGCCACGCACACACACCACAACACAACACACACACAACACACACAGCACAGCACAGCACAGCACAGCACAAGGCACGTACAGCCTCTCTTCTCTCGCTCTCTCTCTCACACACCACACTGCTCGCGCGCCTGAGCGCAAACACCACCTGCTCTGTTCTTCTCGCGCTCTCTCTTTCTCTCTCTCTCTCCTCCTCTCTACTCTCTCTCTCTCTCTCTCTCTACTCTCTCTCGCTTGCGCCGCCTCTCTCTCTCTCTCTCGCTCGCGCGCTCTCTCTCTCTTCTCTTCTCTTTTCTTCTCCCTCCATCTTTCCCTCCCTCCCTCCTCTCTCTCTCCTCTGTACATACACATACACAAAACACGCACACCACCTCTCTCTACCTCACACCACACACACACACCACACACACACACACACACACACACAGACGCACACACACACACACGATATATATCTATCTGATCACACACACACGCGCCCCGCGCCGCCGCGCGCACAACCTCTCGTCTCTCTCTCTCCTTCTCTCTCTCCCTTCTCTCTCTCTCTCTCTCCTCTCTCTCTCTGACAGCATACACACTCCCTACCGCAAAAGGTTTACCTAAAGTTTAGCTGAATGAGTCGCACCTTAAAACGGAGCCTGCGCTTGCGCGTTACGCGAAATCGTACGCAAATTTACTAAAACATACTCGCGTTGAGTGAAATCGCAAACTAACCAACGTCGATTGCCATACTGCACACAAGATTTACGCAAAATTTTTGTGCGTTACTCAGCGCCATTGATGCAATCAAAATGCAAATCTCACCCCCTGGACCCCCCACACGTCATGCAAAGCCACAACCGTCCCAAGTCTCGCGGTCTCACCGGCGAGACTCCCGGTTATGACACGCTGAGCTCCCGCTGCCCCGGAATGAGGGTCAGAAGCTCCCGTTGTAAGACATTTTTCAGCCCATAAAAATTACTATCAGTAAATCAGTAAAAATTACTAAATTTGCCGTTCTTCGTTAGATGTACTTTGATTCCAGCGAACAATAAAAGGTTCAATAAAACGATGATTTTACATGCTATACTTTGATAAAAAATGACGTGGTGCTGCCGCGATAAACCACAGTATCGCCAGCCGCCACAAGTTTTCCTGTTTTTAAGCGCACATGCCGAAACAAACGGCGATTGGACCTGCTCCCTTCTGCACGTGTTGGCAGATCCTGGGCCTCCCTTCTTGGATTGCTGGCTCCCTTCATGGCACTTCCCATTGCCGACACTGCTGAAGCGCACACCCGCCACATCGGTATCAGAGGCTACAGATTCCAGGGCGTGTACAGGGGGGGAGGGGCGTCCAGGGGGTCCGGACCCCCATGCTCGCCGCCAAAAAATCGCATACTGACGGGTGCTAATTTCAAAAAAAATTCCGGGGGAGCAGCCCCGCCAAACCCCCCTTTCGCGGTGCTCCTCAACACCCCCCTTTCTAAAATCCTGCGTACGCCACTTGTATATATATATATATATATATTATATATAAATATATATATGCATATATCAGTTACAGAGAATAAATAGGACAGCGTAGACGGTTTAACGAAATTGGGAGCATCCTTGGATATGCTTTTGCCATGAGGCTAACAGATATAGTGAGCACACATAGTCCAGCCTGCTGCCAATGCATCGAGTCGTCCGCGCTTCGCAGAAAAGATGACATTGATAATTAACACGCGACAATCAATAATTAACGCATGAGAATGATATCAAGAGCTAATAAATACCTAAAGGTAATTAACCTAAAATAAAACCTAGAGGCTATAAAATAATAGGTATTTATTAGCTCCTGATGATATGCGTGAAACACCGGGCATGAAATAGCTGCGCTGTGCACACATTTATACACATCCTCACTCACACCTGGGATCTTCTCACTTTCAAACGCGAATGCGGGTAACGCAAGGGTCATTATTCTCATGCATTATGCCTGAGGTGAATTTTGCCAGATGACAGCACACTGAAATGGGAATTGCTAGTGTAAGAGTGTTCATTAGTACTTAGTAGGTCAGCGACTCATACATACGACGGACATTAATAATTAACGCGTGCGAATAAAGTTAATGGGATACAGAAGACGGAGATCAAGCTTGGCTTCTCCCGCATATACTCCCTATAGAACCATAGTATTGTCACTATATATTCACAGACTGACCATTTGCGCCCGCGCTACAACCATTTCCCTGAAGCTTGTGAAACTTTCACGGGGTTGGAATGCGTAACATAAGGCTCACCATCTTGAATCGATGCTTGGCTCTACTAATGTAGTCGAAGATTTTGAACTGGCCGATAGCTAATTCGCACGACGTTGTTTAATATTGTTACATCGTTTAATGTGATTTCCAGTTATTGTTTAACTTTAGACATTTCAGCAGCAGCAGCAGCTATCGTTTGTATCTGGTTATGAATTAAATACGAAAGCGGCTTGATTCACCAATTCTTTAACATAGCTGCGCGACTCCGTGGCTATTCAACTGCATGTTATTTCAATACTATGATATTATGATTTGTACTGCTTGCATGAGTATAGCTCTAGTACTATAGCCCGCGTACATTGACTGCCGCAGGCCTACTAGCCTGCGGCAGTCAATGTACGCGGGCTATAGTACTAGAGCTAGCATGAGTAGTAATCGTGCGATTATACACGCGCTGGGTGGTGACTGGACTAACAAAAGTAATCACTTGAGCCCAATGCCGTGATATTGGCTGGTGATTTGGCACGGAGACGGTGGCCAGTGAGGAATTAATAAATGCTGACGCGTATATAGACGAAGCGGTTGCACAGTAGAGTTGCGAAGCAGTGAAGCATGGGCCTCTGTGGTGTCTGTCTCTGTGGTGATAGAGAGTGCGTGTAGAGGCCACAAGGCGTCTGGGAGCGCAAAGATAGCATGCCGATGACATGAGGCGTGTGTCGCTTGCACACGCGCAATTTATTTAAGACATGTAGGACGTGACGTGTGGATCACAGAGACAGTGTGAGCTAAGTAAGGCGAGTCACCGGGGGTACGTATAGACACCGACTGCAATTTGTGACTGCATATTGCGTCCGAAGTCATCTTAATTAGCATAAAAAATTTTCTTAGCATTTATACAAACACATCTCTGCATGTTTACGTGACCGGTGCATGTGTAACTGCGACTCACGGTAGCGATCTCTATGTCCCATGTTATTACCGTCTAGCCGCTCACACATGGCATTGACACCTTAGATATGTGCATATATATATATATACATATGCGTGCGCGCGCGCGTGTTTGCGCGTGTGTATACGCGTATAAATTATATTATGATTGACACTGTCACAGCTAGTGGCGCCCCCGATCGGCGTGGCAGTAACAAAACTGAGCTCTATGTACAAAGTATATAGAGATGAGTCTGTTGCATGCAGAGACTAGGGCACGGACCAAGTACTAACTCATCATAAAATATATATTAACATTTATATTGTTATATGTCTGATATATATATATATATATCAGACAAATAATATGCGTGCGCGTGCGTCTTTTTACACGGCTCTCTCTCTCTCTCTCTCTCTCTCTCTCTCTCTCTCTCTCTCTATCTCTCTCGCTCTCTTTCTTTCTTTCTTTCTTTCTCTCTCTCTCTCTCTTTCATTCTCGACAGACATTACACACCATTTGTAAAAAGCTCGTTTTGCCGAATGTTTGTGGCGAAATCGTTAGGAGAGGTAGGTTCGTGATATTGCATTGTTTGCACATCGCGACCCGGTCGATGCGAACTGAATACTTGTTGCTTATACTTATTTTCATACTGCGGTAAAGCGAAGAAGCGGATCTGCCTTCCGATACATACGTTAGACAGGCAAACATTATCTGTCGCATAACCGAAACGGTAAAAATGGAAACATTAATAAAGAATAATTAGCCATTAATAAAGGCTTCATCTATATTTCTAACTAATCACAACGCGTATATCCCACACAAAATGAACATTGGGCGCGGTAGATATAGAAGATAATATGCCAAACATTTCACCTTATATGGTAGACTACATTATCGCTGCTTGTACTTTCCCGTTGTAGAGTACTACACACATTGCTGCATCAAACAAAATGTTTGTACTAGGAACACGATTTAGGTGAACATAAACTATGCGTTCATATAGACGAATGAGGTTAGGTATTCGCAGACGAATTGTTATAGCGCGGCATCTGTGAATTACAACAGATGGCCTTTTTTTCAAGTTACTTCTGCACGCGAAACGCGCGAAAAGCTCGAAAGCTGCGATCACCGTGAAAAACCAGCGACGCTTTCTCACGACACTTGAAGAAATATTGCTAGACATTTTTTGCAGCCAGACGCAGTTTCCGTTGAATGTCGCACCTTCTATTCCGGTACGAATTCATTTGCGTAGCTGCAAAATGGTTGACGAAAGTGAAGCTTTTTGATCATTTGAAGCGTGACGATAGAGTAACACAGCGTGGGTGTCGGAGACAACATGTACACGAAACTGCTTTACGAATTTACTTACGCCAACACTAAAAGCAAATGTCTGCAGAGTAAAATTATCTAACGCACACTCTATTTAGCATGATAGGGAAAAACGACCCAATTTGAAGCAATAGAGAACGCTACGCTAATAAGGACAATTCAGTTCAAAGTTTTTCAGTGAGCAGAGAAACGCACTCACACACATACGCGCGCGCGCCCGCACGAACACCGCACGCTCACGCACCCAAGCATAGGCCCACACGCCCCCCGCAATTATATTATATTATTTATTTGATATATTTTATGGCCATTTGCATTTTTTCGGATGCGTTTTCGGACCACTGAGAATGTATAGAAGAATACACCGGTAAAAGTGCATGCTCAACGAGATTAGTATGTACATGATTCTGCATATATATATGTATATATATATATATATATATATATATATATATATATACA
>NW_014577606.1:155620-161980 GCF_000485595.1 Priapulus caudatus
TTATATATATATATATATACTATTATTATATTATATATAGCAGTGGCGTACGCAGGGGGGTGTTTGGGGGTGTTTAAACACCCCCCTTGCCTTTGTCCCAAACATTAAAAAAAAAGAGGAGAAGAAAAGGCAGAGAGAGAGAGAGAGAGAGAGAGAGAGAGAGAGTGTGTGTGGAAGAGGAGAGGAGAGAAAGAGGGAAAAGAGAGGGAGAGAGAACAGGAAGGGCCCTATTATCTTGTTTATTAAGTTAGTATTTGTAAACAGTCCAGCAATCGCGTAGCTCAAAAGATATCCTCTACTTCTTACCATCCTAGACGGTATTCTAAACATGCATTGAAACTGCGTTTTACGATTCACGTTAATTGCATCTTTTTCTCATCATAAAAAATATTTTTGAACTCTCTTTAGGTAAGTAAAATGACAAGAGTTGTGATATTTGAATATCGTATGATCGGCAAGCGTATATTAATTTTTTTTGTAATTTTCAATTTTTGGATATTTTTGGATTTTTTGAAACCCTCTAAAAGTGACCTCAGTCGCACATTTTTCAGCTCCGAAATGTGAAGAGCGGGCGGTGACCCGAACCAAAGGTACA
This sequence comes from Priapulus caudatus, assembly GCF_000485595.1. Taxonomy (NCBI): domain Eukaryota; kingdom Metazoa; phylum Priapulida; class Priapulimorpha; order Priapulimorphida; family Priapulidae; genus Priapulus; species Priapulus caudatus. The sequence goes on from NW_014577606.1 coordinate 156,216, forward strand.
TTTTTTGGTCGGCCTTATATAGCCAATAAATGATGTGGAGTACCCAAGAAATGTATTGATGACAAATTTTTCTTCTGCCAAAATCATGATGATTTTAATGACACAACAACAAGTAAAATATATATAATACAGAAAAATGTGGCAAGGAAATGCGGTATTTTTAGGCGTTATTTTCAATTTTCTTTCACAACTCGAGGGGGGGGCACCCCGCGTCCCGCCCTCCGCTCCGTGCAGCGCTTACGCGCCTCACTACGCTATGCGCAGCGCTTCGCCTCTCTCTCTCTCTCTCTCTCTCTCTCTCTCTCTCTCGTGCGTGAGTGCGTACGCGCGCGTGCGTGCGTGCGTAGCGATAGAAGATTTTCTACCCAAGGCTCTGAGGTCTGCAAGAGCCGTATAACTAGTGCTGCCACGTTGCGGTACTGCCCCTCCACGCACGGGGATTAGCATTTCCCTAGAGCTCTGCAGTCTGCTGTCTATAGGTGCCCTCTAGTGGTGAATAACGTTCAATTAGTGCGCCTCGGCGCTCTGTTGCTACTGCTGACAAAACGTTTTTTCGTTATCATGACTTCATGACACTGTCTTTATGCAACGCTTTCATGATTGTCTCAGTATGGTGGCACAGTGGCTCTAATCAGTAACATTTTCGTTGCGTAATGGAATCTCAGTCATTCAGACGTGGCACTGCGACAGATCTATTATATTGTATCTGTATTTCCCTGCAGTTGTCATCTCACACACTCAGACGTCACAGCTGTAGGAGACTGTTCGAGTTTGTCAGCAGACTGGTATGAGTTCGTAGGCTAATTATAAAGACATAACAACAGGCACCTTTATATTCTGGATAAAACGTTGCTCGTAGAGCTGTATATAACAAAGTTTTACGTTTAGCATAGCACAGCATAAACTATTTTATAATACTCTAAACTTCACTTTAAAAAACGATTTAACAACTCTAAATTAACAAGACACAAAAACACAACATACGTTTTAATTCAGAATAAAATGGTTAATAAAACATAATATAGTTTAACTTTATAACCAAAACGAGCAGGGATGCTGACATCAAAATTGGCTTCCAAAGACATCACGTGTCCATTATAGTAGATTTCAATTTCTAGACAATGAAATATGACTCAGTTATATCTTCAGAGAAACTGCCTCCATGCCCACAGCAACAGGACGACAAAACATAGAAATCTAAGAATATCTAAAATACGTAGAGGATTACAGATTCTCAGCACTAAGCTAACACTCCTACAAACGACTCACACTATGTACAAAAACACTCACATGTGTTCATTGTTTGCTGAGGAAAGTTTGAACGAGCCGATTATTTGGCACTAGAGAAAAACACATTTTTAATTGCCCAAGATATTCAGTAACAGGGTGCCATTATATACAAAAACCCACATCCACTCCTAAGACCAATGGCCGCATATATGTTTGCCACCCCCCTAAAAAATTTTGACGTGGCCATTTATATTTTTAGTAAACTAGCAAATAGTGATGATGTTCTTGGCAAGCAGTTCATCAATGGTCCTGTTGAAGGTGTCAACTTCCTTATTCCACTCTGACATGTGCTCTGACACGAAGCGTGGCATACCTATAAACTTCTTAAGGAAAGTACAGCTCAGTGTGCTAGAGAGTAGAAAGTTCTACGTTAATAATTATTCTTGTAGATATTATTATTATTATTATTATTATTATTATGCCTTTATTATGCCTATAATTAGATAAGTTATAATGTGCGAGTTCAATCATGAACAAGAATTTGGATGTTTGGCAAAGATACACGGATGTAGCCGAGATCGAGTTCCATCCAGGCTTACATAGTGAGCACCATTGTAAAACCAGCCTGCTGGCAATGCATCATGTCGTCTGCGCTTCTGCGAAATAAAACGAATAATTATAATACTTTAATTACAAATAATAAATTTACTTGGCATTACGGCAGGCCAATTATATGCCCAAATGGTTTTCAACCAACATATACCTACCTACTTATTGCCTTTTAGCTTCTTATGATATGGAAAATACACATAGTATATTATGTATTAGAAGATGATTTAATTATTAATAGACCTCTCACAACTACAACACGAACCAACTGCTACAACATACTCCACTGCCTCATCTGACTTTCACCTCTGCCAGTTTGCTAAAAAATATCCATGGTAAATTAACAATATTGCTAAATACCATGAATTCAGTAAGTGGCCTTGAGCCGTTTGCAAGAACAAAATTGAAATTTAAAAAATGTATCAAATAAATTATAGGAACTGTATTGAAGTATATATATTATAATTATGCAAGTTTGTGGGCTGAATATATACCCCGTATAGTGCTGCCACCATGAGGAAATCACTGGTATTAAATACATAGTCATATAGATTGCCAGCAGATGAAAATTACGGTAACATTTATGCATATCTATGTCACTAAGTAACCTTCTTCCCATACCTGTATTTGTGCTATGTGGTCTGCAGATATGCTGCCAGCAGTGAGTAACTCCCTGCGCGTTGGCACCTGAAAAGAGAACCGGAATGGAACCTAACTTGGACTTCTCTATACGGAAATTCTAATTAAATGGACTTAACGTAAATGTAATAGCATTAAAATGTGACATTTTATAAAGATACCAGCGGCAAACAATTCCTCATCCAGTCCTCCAGTTCCAGCTTTGATAGACAGAAGCCCTCAAACACAGCAATTCCCTTGGCTGCAGCTGCATAGGTGCTGTCACCATGGTGATGGTTGCTTCCCGTGGATTTAACCGGCTTACATCTGACATTCTTTGCTTGAATATTACCGTTTGTGGCACAGTACTCAAGGTGTACTGTTACGTTACCGTCAAGTGAATCTGGAATTCAATGCGAAAAGGTGAAATGTTGAATGCTTTAAAGGAATAGTTTTAACCAATAGAGCACTCACGTACTAAATGCGCTTATACTAAATAGTTTTTACCAACATTTCTTGCTTAAAGATACGCTGAACCATCCTTATCTATGTAGAGTAGTTTTACGTATAGTGAAACAAATTGTAGAAGAAAGAACAATCTATCAAATGTTCATAATATCTGTCAAAGTACATCTACTGCTGTAAAGCAATTAGGAATATTTCATTCTTATCCATAAAAATATAATGAAGCTGTAAAAATCATCTGATCATATAAAGATAAGGAAGCTATGAAATCTGCTTGATAAAGGCAATAACTTAAATGACAAAAAAAACATACAGGTGTACGTACCTGTCCCAGTGCAGGGGAATCGACCAGACACCAGGTAAACGCCTCTCAGCTGTCCACGTTCACTGCTTACATTTAAAAGCTTAACTTGAGCCGTCAGTCTTTCGGGGTCTACGTGACCAGTGAAATGCAGCACAACCCTATCGAGCTTAGAATGCACACAAAAGCATCTCACATCTTGCCTGCAAATGATACAGATACAGAACTAAAGCTGCAGTGTTTTCAGTGGGAGCTGTAGTGTTAGCGTATGTGATGTACAGGTATCCCGTGCCTTGGTCACGCAGTGGTCACACTTACCCATGCTACTTATTCTGCCATCTATAGTATATAGCACCTAGCAAAAATGCTAAATTGGCATTGTTGCAACTAGAGCGAGTGTATGTTCAGAGTACAGACACGGTTATGTTTCTAGTTGTAACATACTGACATATACCATGTGGTGGCATTTTTACGTAGCTTTACCAAAGAACAAAACTGAAATTGCTATTTAACACTTGTAAGACGTTATAAGTAAAACCAATGAGTTAATATCCAAGTAAAGAATAGAAAGTGTAGGCACTGTGTAAGTTAATTGAGTAAATACACACTCAACCAACCCTGAGAAGACAAGCATTAAAATAACATACCAGTCGGGTCTTGATAGGTAGCGAGCGCGTACATTTCTTGCCTCGCTGAAAACACTCGCTGACAGGATTGCATCCAGATCGCCCGACTCTGACAGGCATCCGTCGGGGGCAGTGATGACAGATATCGGAGGCTGCATCTTAGAGAGAAAGCCGCGTACGAGCTGGTTCCAGGGGCTGCTGACGACGTCCGTTATCACAACGTTATTGACCCAGCCCGACGAAAGGAGCTCTCCGAAGCCAGGCACTAGATTCCTGAAAGAAAATACCGCTACAGTGTGGCACCCTTCGTTATTGCTGGATCACACTCGACCATGAAGAATATTAATGTTAGACTCATGTATTGTTTTATAGTGCCTTGGCTCAAAATGTGTAGCATAGGCCTTTGGAAACTGTTGACATGCAAATTTTGTACGTGTTTTTACAACTTATTTATTTATGTCAATTAAAACGCAATTCTGTGGTCCTTGTGGGAAGTTTTAAGGTCAGCCCAATCACTAAATAACGTTAGTGATTTAACACTGGTCCTGTAGCTAAACGTTTAGTTTCACATTAAAGGCTTTTGCTACATCGAAACTCTAGCCAGTTTTGGCCGTCTTTGTCTTGCAGCAAGACAAAAAAAAACCATGGTACCTGCCAGCCATGAACACAGCATTCGTATCAACAGCAATCGTCACAGCTCCGATGAGCAGGCCATCACCTGGATGCGATAGCACAGCATTTACCACTGCACACGTGTCTGTTAACCTGTCAACAGCAATATGAATTAATAATCATATGATTCAATAACGAGTGACTCCAGCTGTCATGGCTGCTGTGTTAGCAGAAAGGGAACTATCCAGCCAATCGCGTAGCTCAAAAGATATCCTCTACTTCTACCATCCTAGACGGTATTCTAAACATGCATGAAACTGCGTTTTACGATTCACGTTTACTTGCATTTTTTTCATCATAAAAAATATTTTGGAACTCTCTTTAGGTAAGTAAAATGACAAGAGTTGGATATTTGAATATGATGATCGGCAAGCGGTATATTTGAATTTTTTTGGAATTTTCAATTTTTGGATATTTTTGGATTTTTTTGAAACCCTCTAAAAGTGACCGCAGTCGCACATTTTTCACTCCGAAATGTGAAGAGCGGGCGGGTGACCCGAACCAAAGGTAATTTTTTGGTCGGCCTTATTAGCCAATAAATGATGTGAGTACCCAAGAAATGTATGATGACAAATTTTTCTTCTGCCAAAATCATGATGATTTTAATGAAACAACAACAAGTAAAATATTATATAATACAGAAAAATGTGCAAGGAAATGCGGTATTTTTAGGCGTTATTTTCATTTTTCTTTCAAACTCGAGGGGGGGGCACCCCGCATCCCCGCTCCGCTCCGTGCAGCGCTACGCGCTGCACTACGCTATGCGCAGCGCTCCGCAGTCACTAACACGGGCGTAAATCCCGGGGGGATGGGGGGATGCATCCCTTGAATTCCCATGCTCTTGAAGGAGGGGGGATGGCCTGTACAAATATCCCCCCTGAGATTCAAAAAAAGAGAGAAAAAAAGAAAGGAAGAAGAAGAGGTAAGAGGATTCCGATTTACCAGACAGGTTTATCAGCGTGGGTTTTAGGTGCTACAGTTCAATGAGGCTGCCACACAGTCGGCAGATTCGTAGATTGGGCAGAATTGGATTGCTGGCAACACAGCCATAGCCTTCATAGACTATGCTAGGGCTTGGCTTGCTGTTCATAGACTTGAGTTTGCTTACATCGTGAGATTTCAGAAATTTCACCGATTTTACTGCTCTAGCTATCAAACGCAGCTTTTTATAATAGCTACAGTAAAAACCCGCGTATAAGAACATAGATTTTTCCAAGTTAGCCTCAATAGGTTCTTATATAAAT
>NW_014577606.1:162005-168967 GCF_000485595.1 Priapulus caudatus
TATTACCAAACACGGCCACACGGGGTAACTTACACAGGTGCCAACACAAGAACCCGAACAGCAGTGCCACCACCAGTGGCTCCAGCCGAGTGGTATGCTCTCAGTGCATTGGAGAGAACATCGTGCAGTTCTGATGCTGAGAATGTCATCTCGTCGTCTGACAACTCGGCATGACGTCCGTCGTACACAAACCAACTGAAACGAATGCAAGTGACGCTAAACAACCGGTATGTCATCAATCGACCTGTCCACACGAGCAAGGTAACCTTACCCCTAGGACATTTTTTCTAGGTTGGATAGGTTTGTATGTACGAGTGCACGTTTTCTGTTAAAATGCCGACTTTGTGGTGTTTCATTATCAAGGATTGATTTCAGATTCTCTTAATTTATCATGGTACCGATTGGTTAGAATTGCCTGCCAATCACATCTGACAGATAGGCCAGTTGTGTTGGATTGATATGTAAAGGGGCATCGTGCCTTTGAAGACCCCCTACAAAAAAAAGATGGTTTTCTAAAGAGAAATCATAACGTTTCGCTATCAGCTAAATGAGAATGCCAATGCCAACGCGAGCAAATCACGGCAATAGGCAAGTGGGCATCTATCAATGGTTAGCTGGTGTTCTGTACCTACCTCGAGTGCTCTGAGCAGAGCTTCATCACAGCATCAGCTACGCTGTCCTGCCGAGATCCAGCTAATCCTGACACGATGCTGACCACGACCTAAACCAGAGAATAGACTTAATTCAGCGAGCGATTACCCGAGTACCTCTGTCTACTCTCTGTACTCTACCTCTGTACTAGCAGGCCCTGTACAGAGTACCTCTGTCTACTCTCTGTACTCTACCTCTGTACTAGCAGGCCCTGTACAGAGTACCTCTGTCTACTCTCTGTACTCTACCTCTGTACTAGCAGGCCCTGTACAGAGTACCTCTGTCAGCATACTAGCAGGTCTTCTTCGTGGATGAACGAAACTGTAGGGTAGTAGACATCAGATTAGAAGTGTCGCAGTGTCAAGTCTAGCAATAAGTGCGCTGACAGACATGAAGACGTCACTGCTGCATATATAACATGAAAATGTTTCAAAATAATTTTATGACAAATCTTTCTGATTCTCTGAGAATGAATTAATAATATTGACACATGTAGTACTTTTTGGCAACATTGAATAAGTGTAGTCCTGTTGATGGTGTGTGGGTAAGGTGTTACTCTCAACACGTGAAGCACATGTCAAATGCTGTCCACGTCTCCAACAAATCCTCAATCTCTACCTGTACCTCTCTATACATCTCTAATCTGGATGGACACGCTCTCCTACCTTATCTGAGGTAACAGCTGACACACCCGAGTTTCCGATCACTGCCTGAAGATGACAGGATTGAACAGAATGTTGCATTAGCGTGCTGCTTGCTTCCATGTGTAATAAAAACCTGCGAGCAGAGATGCCATTAGAATTCGTATTATCGGTTAGTGCACTCCATGGACAATATACAGAAATAGTCCCTATTCTCAATTTTATAGGCGAGGACTGTGATAAAGTTCGTTAAACCTAAAACACATCATTGCACCTGTATCGAAATCATATTACTGTACTATATCATTTTGACTGCTATGCTGAGACACATTTTTTTTGTCACTGTGCATCTATATATTTTCTATGTATGCGTACCTGACCACATCTGCTAAGCAATGGCTTCCTTTCTGAGTAAAAGACTCGTCAACGTGTTGTGTTAGAAGCTGGTATGTCTCCTGTGCATCTGAGGGCAAACTCGCTACTCGTTCCAGAACTGGTGCCAACTTCAAACAGGTTCACATATATTTGTTATCACAATTATTATATATAATTGAGTGGCAAACATAAAGACTAATTACTTTTAATTCTTCACTGATTGCATACCATTACGATGCATACACGCATGCATGATCAAACCACCCACTGGCGCATGCTTACATGCTTGAACTCACATGCGCCCACACACATACAACTCACACGCAGACGCACGCACGCACGCACGCACGCACGCACGCACGCACGCACACACGTACATGCAAGCATGCCTTCACACACTATATAACTACACTATTGCCCGGGTAACTATTTGTAGGCTATAGCCATTGCATTACCTGGCTGTACAGGGCTCTATACGCTGCTGTTCTCGGTGCAAAGGTGATGAGAAGTTTTAAATCGGGAGAACACAGCTGCACGGGCAGGTGAGAGTAGAAACACGAGCCGAGCTTCAACAGCAGCACTGACATCTTGTTAGCTTCCTCCTTCAATCACGCCAACAACAACGGTAACAACATCACAAAATCCAGCAACATTATCATCAAAAACATAAACATCACCACCACCAACCACAACAACAACAACAACAATAATAATAATAATTATTATTATAGAAATTGTTTGAATAAATTTAAAGTAAAAATGTTGACTTTAAGGTAAGCCCAAGTATATTGACCTGTTAATTATAGTTTTGACAGTGAGACTGTCTGTCACTTTCAGAGGGGGGTTGGGGAGGAGGATAATGGAGAAGGTGGATAAAGGTAAAAGGTGACGGGGAAAAAAAATAGTATGGGTATGACTATGAAAAATAGGAGGGAATTAGGTAGAGGTTAATAGGGAGAAGACTGTGTTCGCAGCCGAATTCTTGCTACATTGTAGACACATAGCAAACTATTGAAAAAAGTGATTGATGATATTTATCGCTAGCGAGGCCAAAACATTACGATCCCTGCAGAGCCCTGATAACAATGAACGATGAGGATTATATTTTTATGTTACTGCTGATCAAGCTGTAATAAATAGTGTGTAGCTGTGTCAAATATTATCTCAGAAGTATGTACCTATAACATATCTATATTTACCTTGTCATACATCTCAGGTGAGCCATGTTCACTCGGAATTAGAATTGGTAGGTCACTCTCATGTAGGAAGCAGACCCCTCTCTCTCTAACCAGCACCTCACCTACAGTGATTGCACATGCAGATTTGTAAAAAAAAATCTCACAGCTGCTTAAAAAAGCCAACTGTTAACTGTTAAACTGTTTTAACATAGATCATATAGGTCGTGTGACTTTATGATTCAAGATTACTTCATACATTTGTTGCTAATTAATTTGGTGAATGAATAAACTATGGCTGGAGTGCTCATCTGAGGTGTGTGGTGGCGGAAGCAGAAGGGGGGTATTTGGGGGAGCAGTTCGGGTTGAGTATTTAGAGTAGGAAGCAATGGATGGTATTTGATATTGAACATGGTAATGAAAATTGCTGTGAGACGGTGGGTGCACGTGTAAGTTAAATAAATATCATGGCAACGGCCATCATCAGTCATGTTTTTTTTATGTTTAGATAAGTATTCCAATTTTATACTAATCCATATGGATTAGATGCTCAAGAAAGCAGGAAATTCGGTATCGATCGCGACATAAACGTGGCCACGGATTTCCATATTACTGGCTATACTTGCCCAGCTGTGACTCATGAATGCAAGCAACAAAGGCGCATGAAAATTACAAACACAGGAGATATGCTGAGTGCTGTGATATTGACAGAATAATTGCATAATAATGCATAAATTCATCTTATAGAGATAATACGATTTAGGCAGCTTAAATCATGCTCAACTAAGTTTTCCTTTCTAAGTTTAACTGTAAAATGGTAGCCTTTTACATTCATACAGAAATTATAGGATTCACTAGCAAAAGCATTTCAGCCATTTGGTATTAGTAAACAAATCAATGAGAGAGGTCACAGACAGCTACGCTTTGAACATCAGTTAAAAAAACATTTCATGGTCGTTTCAATAATGTCATGAAAATGGTAGTCACATATCTAGAGCATAGGTCAAGATATTTAAATTTGTGCCAGAATTATATGTTTCCCGATGCAAAACATCCAAAAGGCTCACTCCTCTCTCTCTCACACACACACACACGCACGCACGCACGCACGCACGCGCGCACGCACGTACACACACACCCAAACACACGCACGCACGCGCGCACACACGCACACACACACACACTCAAACACACGCACGCCCACACGCACGCACGCACACATGCACACACGCACGCATGCACACACGCACGCATGCACACACGCATGTCACACACACTCACACTCACGTAAACGCACACGCACGAACGCGTGCATACATACTTCAGATATCGAAGAATCACGGTGTATGAGAAACGCATGCACCCATTGCAGGCTAAACCATTGATAATATCAGGAGTGTATAATATAGACATAACCTATAATTACCTCTCAAAGGTTCCTTTGTAGTTGCTCCAGCCAGCATCACATCTGTACCATCCAGAAGGAGGCTCCCCCACTCGTGACCTGGCCGAGGGTCTCTCACCCACTCTTCTACAGATTTGCGTATGTACAGATAATCTGGTTTCACCTGGATGCGACACGATGCGTTCATTTACCCCAGAATGACTCACTGCTGGTTGTATATTAAAATTGTATCTATTTTGAAACACCAATCAAGAGAAACATGTCATACGATATTACATTAAGAGCTCATTAACTAGTTTACATGCTCTTGATTATAAATATATATATATAGCAGTTGTATCAGAGAAGCACTATACTAACCTGCCAGCACTTGTGGTGTGGAACTCCTTGTGTGAGTATCAATGTATCTGTGTGATTCTCCTCACGCTCACCTTGAGAATTAAAATTATAACTCGTGCTTTTAGAACTCGTACATGACTATAATCTACAACTATAACAGGTCTCTTATGACTTTGACAGGTCACCTTTGACACTTAGAAGATGCCTGGTTGACATTGGAGACTCTGGGACTGTGGCTCTATGCCTCACCACATTTGAACAGTTGAGACTTACAATAAAAAAAGCAGCTTGATGAATAACATTACCTACATAGATTACAACCGGATGAACTGACATTACATATGGCTAGATGTTTCTGTTGACCCAAAACCACACGCACTGATGTCTGTCAATACAGCTTTACTGTAATAATATCTTATCCTACCTTCATTTGCGACTGAGATGACAGAGTCTACGAAGCACTCTGAAAACATGATAGAACCCAGATCTGTGCCAACATACTCCTGACTTGGTATACCACTGATGATCATGCTAGCTGTCTTTACTGCCTGTGTTTGCAGAAGGTTGCAGGAAAACACTCACAGTCAAGACAAATTAATGAAGTCAAACAAAAAAGGCGACCCTTTATTGATAAAGCCACAATCGGGGAAACCACCGGTAAGCTCATTATTGGGGAAATGGTTATTAATTTCATGACAAAGGCAATACTTAATAAACACACGAGGAAAGAATCTTCTAATACCTTTGTGTTTAAAGGAACAACTGTCAAAATCATGCTGAAGAAATAGTCTTAAAATGAAGAATGTCATTGAGAATCTCAGCCATACAATAGACATTAATAAGCTGCATAAAGATAATATATAATAATTATTCATTTGTAAAATGAGTTTCCACCCTTACTTTTTTTTAAATGGCTTATACACCATTTTAAAACACTACCGCTTACGCAACAGTACATGTACATCCAGGCAACAAAACCTCAGATTTCGAACTCATTTGCAATCATGATAAAATTGTTATTACGGCTTACAGCGATATATTGACGACACCTACCAGTATAGGTGCACTTGACTCATGCAAAGGGAAATAACGCCCTTTATTGTCACACGCTACTAGTTCGAATGAAATGTTGATATCGGTTGAAGGTATCAGGTGTCTCGCCTCACACAGTGATGTCACATGAAGTAGTGCTACTTTCTGTGCCTATAGATTGTAGAAATTGGTACAAAAGGTCAACTTTGCAGATATATGTAGAAGTAATAATCATGCCACACACACACGTGCACACAGGCCAGCACGCACATACACACATACACACGCGCGCGCGCGCACACACAGGCCAGCACGCACACACGCACGCACATACACGCGCACACGTAACCCCCACAGACACGCACACGTACGTACGCACGCACGGACACATGCATTCACGCAAAAACACACGCACATGTAATAATGATAAAGATTGAATTGAGACAAGGAAGTATACATAGCTAATTGCGTCACCACTTCTGTCTATATTTAAAATAACAGGTTATAACCACTCGCACTGAATTGCTGAATATAGTAAAAATTACCTTTTGCACTGATGATGACGATGTATACGTGTAGATAGCTTCATATACAGCTGCTATTGCAATGTCATATAGCTCTGACAACAGCCTATAAAAGACACACTATATGTTAACACCTCATATTAGATATCACTTATATGAGTTAACACCTCATTATTAGATATCAAACGGCTATATATACATGATATATTCAATCGCAGTTAAATATTGTGACGTTAACGTCTAGTTTAAGAAAAAAACGGATAAGTTAAATACGTTTACTGTGATATAAGTAATATATATATATATAATATATATATATATATATATATATATATATCATATTAATTACTTAGTAATACTGTCTATTTTGTACACGGCTATTCAATCGCAGTTAAATATTGTTACGTTAACGTCTAGTTTAAGAAAAAAACGGATAAGTTAAATACGTTTACTATGCTATAAGTAATATATATATATATATATATATCAGAAGTAGTAGAAGTAGTCCCTATTATCTACTCCTGATATAGGCCCTACACTGGCGTAGCTAAGGGGGGGCACAAGGGGGCCATGGCTCCCCCTGTTGATTGGCAAACAAAACAAAAAAATTTTTTTTCCTTGTCTCTCACGCGTCTTCACAGGACTGGCCACAATAAATCCTGTTACTTCTGCATCTGCTGAACGAACATTCTCTAAAATGAGCATTGTCAAGTCTAAACTTCGTTCTACAATGACCCAGCAACGATTCTCTGCTCTCATTCTCCTTTTCGTTGAACAGGAGTTAGTGAATGACATTAATGTCAACGAAATCCTCAAAATG
>NW_014577606.1:169586-177654 GCF_000485595.1 Priapulus caudatus
AATACGATATATGATATCAAGAGTATCATACTAGAAGATTTAGAATACCATAGAGTACATAAAGTACCATATTAGAAATATATATGGTATTGGGTTTTGATGCGAAATTGGTAAATACCATATACCTATGCGAAAATCTCTAGCGTTGATGTGAGATAAAGCGATAGCGAAGGTAACGTTACAGATGCCTACAATGTTGCTTCCTATTGTGCTTACCGTGCCAGCACAGTGAATGTTGATCAGCTGTATCTACGATTGTGGAAAATGTCACGACGTTGTACCGATAAACATGTCGAACACCCCGGCTACTCATCAAAGCGCGACAATGAGCCTCCCCCCACCACCACCACTCCCTCTCTTCCTCCTAGAGTCGCTTGCCTGCATCGCTGACTGATTATATTATCTAATTAATCACGCGCTACGGCGTTTTTGAAGAGGCTTCTAAATAAGAAAGCGCTCGTGAATTAATTAGAAAGACAGGAAGGCTTTATTAGCAAAACAAAAATCGGCTGTATTTGAACGAATTTCCATGTTGCGTTAACCACTGGTGAGTAACTCTGTGAATGATTGAGCACGGTAAATGATATGTTCAGCATGGCCAGAAAAGCTAGCGATCATAACTCATGTCTTATCTTTAGTTTTCTATGAGGAAATGCACGGTTTAAGCAGATTTCACGTAAACCCTCGCACAAACCATGCAACATTTTGCGTGTATAGCATATTTCATGAAGGTCTACGTTCACAACGTTTGAAACATTTCACTGGTTAACGCTCTTATCTTGAACTACAACTTCTAGCCTACTCAAAACTTCTAAACTAGTCAAGCAGAATTTAACAGGAACTAGGCCAGAATCAGCTGATCCCATAGAATAATATACTGCACTACCTTAACAATTATTTATACGAAATACTTAGGTACAAAAGATATTTATTTATGAAGCCAGGGCGATGTGTGTGTGTATGTGTGTGCGTGTGTATCAGCGAGCGCTGCACACCGCAGTATGTCCGTTATAGTCGCTCGGTTGATCACGAAAGTATTTATATGGCTGAATCAAACAGTTCATTTTTTGCTCTATGGCTGTTGTTCACATTGAATCGACTCTTGAAACTAACGTCTGAGACTCTGAATATGAATGAACTAAGATATAAACGAATACGAAAACCGCGTCATGCAGAAATGACCTTTAAACGTTGAAAAGCTAAGTAAAATTGCGAGTTCAAGGCATCACAGGTTTAGCAGATAAACAACAATATACAATGATCGTGTGCTACGCGCTTTCGCATGTCACGTTTTCAGAGCCTACTGAAATGTTTCGCGCAACATATAGCACACAACAGGATGCGCGTAAAATCGTTTACGATAATGGTACCGATTCAATTGTATGCTTCAAATGCCACACGTACACCTCCGTACGTTTCTGTCGAGACAGAGTGAAGTACAGAAAAGACGCCATCATGCGGTCTCTCTTATTATTATAACCCGACAGTAAATGCACCGATTTTCAGTGGATTTCCCCTTACAGGCGAGAAGAACGCCGGATTCAGGAAAATCACAGGAGCGAAAAAGCACACGCAGAGCTAACCCGACCAGGATGTGTGACTAACGTCAATATACGTCATTAACGTCAATATACTAGGTCTCCTAACCCTAGCAAAGACCGTTTCTTGGAGCTAACGCAGAGCATGTGATCGTATTCAGTGATGGCCTGCAGTGCTGCAAGAATGAACATGCTCGAGAAATAACGACAGGCTGAACGACGATAAACGATCTCCATACTGTGTGATTACGATCGTTTCCCCCATCGCTGGGCCTATTAATTTAGCATTATGCGACATTTTTCGCTGAAAGAAAACACTGATATTTTATACACTGACGTCACACGATGAATTAATAAGAAGGTCCGCTTCCGGCGAACGGTAAATGTCACGGTAAACGTCGCCACTAATTAACTTCGCAGTCTATATATAAGAGGCAACACTGATATTAGCAAGTTAAATTCAAGATGACCGCCATCATCGTAATCAGTATATATCGCTCAAGATGAAAAACGCGGGAGCCGTGACTCGCTAAAACAAATCACGTTAGAGTTAGAATTTAGAGACAACTGACGAGTAAACGAGCTGTTTTCTAAATGTTGGGCGATGTGGTTATTAACAGCCTCGCACCATATATATTACGAGAGACTACATAATATTACCATATAATATTACCATATAATATTATTACCATATTATTACCATATTATTACCATACCATATACCATATTATTACCATATTATACCATATTATACCATATTATATTATTATTATTATTATATTATTATTACCATATTATATACCATATTATTACCATATAATATTACGAGAGACTACAGCGCACATGCGTCCGTTCATCGAGATCGTATTTGACTAGTAATGTCTGCCTTATTCTTACTACAATCAGTTAACACTATTATATATTCCTAATATCAACGAATATTATACTATACTATATAACGTTTACGATGTGACTATTTGCTGCGCGAACAAGAAGGCTGTGTGGTATGTCGTTGTGCACATCACTCCGTGCAAAAGCAGTTCAAAATCCAATAAAATCTAGTGTTTCAAAATTCTGTATTTTTGGCTTACACCTATGCTAACCTGCCTTGCATAGGCTTCGCCTTGCGGATATATCAAGGGCCTGTATATACTGTCAAAACACTCTAGACAAGATAGCTTATTAGCATTAAGTAGACAGAGAGAAAGAGAAGGTTATAGAGAAGGGAGAGAGATAGGGAGATGGGGGAAGAGGGAGAAAGAGGGGGGAGGAACAAAGAGAAAAGTACAAGTTAGCAGCACGGTTACAACAGCAGATTCGATTCTGCGAGGAATTTACTGTATGCGGTCCGGGAAAATAGACAATCAACGATTCCATAAACTCCAAATGAACATCTATTAGCAGACTAACCGGTAACCAATCGTATCACAAAAAATCCAGGCGGACACCTAACAACACACTTACGCAATTTTCAAGATATTTACACTGTTTTTACTTCACTATACTAAATCAAATAGCGATATCAAATTTCTTTTGATGGAAAAACAGGCAGAGGTTTACAGAAACGTACGGGACAGTGCGTTTACTTCACTAAACTAATAGAGAGATACTTTTACTTCACTAAACTAAAACATAGAGAGAGATATCAAATTTCTTCTGCTGTAAAAACAATCAGAAACGCTACGGAACACTGTTATTACTTTACTAAACTAAAACATATAGAGATATTAAATTTCTTCTGATGTAAAACCAATCAGAGGTTTACGGAAACGTCGCTAGGATATCAAGACAGAACATAGTTGTTAGCATTCGCCCATCTATTAATTTACATGTCTGATGTTCATTATATTTGCCGAACTGTTAGAATGGAAAGCTTCCTAGTTTTATATGAGACAAATATTACTGAAAACTCAATACCCTCGTTGAATCCAATGAAAAATCCCGCAAGCGTGTGCAGTTGTGTGTGAAATTAAATTCGTTCGCTCACAACCATGAGAAATTATCGCAAATAACCGAATTATGGCAAGCTATTTCTTATGATATTACCATTGATTTGCAACTTCCTGTATACGATAATGATCATGCACACAGCCTCTCGGTTTTACGAGCCACGCATATATTCACATAAAACAGACATCCAGTCATCACTAGTTACTACGTTAGATCACAATACTGCGTTACATAATTGCTTTATATTACGTTCAAATCAAAAACTCTTAACATTGGAGATTGAAAAAACCCTTAAAATTTAATGATATGAGATTTAGCACGCCACGCAAGACGTCTCCTTCAGTGATTTTTGCACACAAGACTTACTTACAACTACTTCCGCACGTTTAATATAATTCATGCTACTTCACTTAGATTGCATTATAATGCCCCCGGGGGAATTTTTTAATTATATTCTGTGATATTCGCTATATTTACTATTATAATTTTATATAAAATAATTTACCATGGATAATGGATTTTTCTAATTAAATTCGTGAAGACTAAATGACATCATCCCCGTAAACTTGTGTGAAGTGAATATATATGTAATTCATAAACAAGCAGAACTCAAGCAATTTGCCACTCTGCTTTTTTGCTTCACAATAAGAGTGTTCCTAAGTGTTTTTATCTATATATTATCAAGATTATACCTCATTTCGCTGCATTGCCCAAGGGAAATAAATGAATCAGCGAACTAGGAAACCCGGCATGTTCAACATCATCCCCTTTCATCCACAAAACAACTCGCCATCATCTCTCGTAATTTTTTTTCTCAACATAAATTTCTAATGAACCAAAATAGCAAATCAGTTAAATCAAAACGAGCAAAACTCGAAACCAACAAATTATGTATAGGAGGGTCGTTTTTACCCTCGCTTACAGCGCGATCCCATCCTGTTGATACACATACGAGCTACAAGTCAGTATACACTCGGGTAATGCACGGTGGACTATTACACAACCACGGCATTCCTTGACCGCTGTCTACACACATGCCATCTCGTGGAACATCATCATGGGGGTTATCTCATCCATACAGAAGACTTTATTTTTATTACAGAACAGAACTACAGAAAGGACTAAAGTCGTTACAGAACATCTCATTCACTGAATTCAGGGGTCATGCGAAATTTATTGTTTGACCTGCTGACCAGTGACGTCTGGCTTTAACCTTCCAATATGTTTTTAGAGAGCCACAGTACTCAAACAAGTGTTAACACGCGAGTAAGACGGGCAGGGTACGTGTCACGCGCTAAAGCAGCGCAGAAGGCGTGAAGGCGAGAAGACGAGTTTTTAGTGCTTCGTCATCGCTGCTTTGCAGTTTGTCGGCGTCTCCGCGTCTTTCTTCGGCAATTTCTTTAGGCCGTTAACAGCATAGCGGCCTTAAATATTTACACACTACGCGAAAAGGGAAAACACGCAAAAGCGCAGATTTTCCGACTAAAAATCCATACGCTACGGCGGTTACATATATAACCACTGTATTTCGGCGGTTTGCCGCGACTAACTATGAGAGGGGGTTTAAATATCACGCTAGTTTCGTACAATAGACTACAGAAAGGCGCATTTCATAATGCCACGAACATGATTTCCGTCTAATTATTCCACGGTGCCATCAACAGGACTGGCGGCTCGCGCTCTTCCTCTGAATGATCACAATTAGATCAAAGCAAAAAGAGAAGAGTGTGTTTACTTGCCGACACAAACAGGTATGGTCAGTGATTAATTATGGATACAATGCATATGGGATGGGTGTCATCGAACTATATTAGCGTGATAGTAGGGCACGCATCGCAAACATAGCGAATGTCCGTCAATCTATATATATATAGAATCGATGATGGATTGTTTTAGACTACAGAGCATAGCGCCTGTACTCAAGTGTGGCATTTGCTGCGCAGAGTGTTAAGAAATTTACTCTATAAAGACAGCTGACGAATACAGCGAAACACATGAAGCAGTCATCTTGTTGAAATTTGGCTTCATGCCAGGATATTGCAGGTGTCATATCTACGACTGCCAGGACTGCAGGTGTCACATCAACTCGTGTAACGTATTTGAATTACGCGTTCATTAACGTTGCACTAGAGAGTAACAGTATTGTCGCGTCGTGTTTCTTCAAGAATGTCATTAGAAATTCTATACAATCGATCGATACAACGTAGGTCTACACAACAGACGTTGAGTGAATGCTTGACGGCATCACGGTTTATTACACTAGAACCAGAGAGAATGGGTTGTCATCGCAACTTCATGTCAGAAATACATTGGACATTTTTCCGATAATACGGAGTACAATGCGTTGCTCGGCTTATACGCGAGCGATGTGTTTAGCGTACTAACGTAATTGAAGTGAATCTTCTACTAAACAAGGAGATCGAAACCACTTCTCAGCTCTTAGAACCCGCAACTGTTGGGTAGGAAGGAGGTCGAGTAACTTACGAACCCCCCACGTAAGTGCTTTTAGGCGAATGCCTCAGCCGCGCTTTAGTTTAATATATGACGCGAGCATGCCAGCACCAGCTCCTTCACGATAATCAAAATATATACGTACTGTAAAATTAAAATATTTTCCTCTGCTTCTCAAACACTAAATCTCCTCTCAACACCTGAATATTAATATCCGCCAAAAAGTAAATTTAGTAAATCAGAATTCAGATTATTGCCCGGTGGCGTTAACTAGATTTAACCAAGATTAATACCAGATTCAGGAACCGGGGGTATTTTAGTATGCATATTCAAACTGCTAAACGTATAATGCAATTAGAAGAGCTCATAATTAATTTAATGCAAATTGACTAGTAAGCGTCAATAAATTATGTTGAGGACATCGCTCAAATTGACGTAAAATTCACATGATATATAACATTAAAATAAAAAATCTTAATGCACGTATAAACTCCACGAGGCTGGGTGATCTTCAAAGACATACCGGCTTTATCATTGCCGCATGCTCGGCTTATGAAACCTAGTTTGTCGCCATCATCAAACAGTAGAAAAAGTAAGGGAGACTTGCACTAGGCAAAAATGTTGAGACCAGGCATAAATCACATTATGTAGTTCTAATGCGTCTCCATTTCGTTAAAACATATTTCATTAATTCCTCTAGACCGCAGTTCCAAGTGTGAACGAGTATCGTAGGCACTGTACAGGATATCGAGGAATAGGGAAAGGGAGGGAAAGAAAAAGAAGCGCGAGCGAGAAAAGAGGAAAAGATAGAGAGAGAGAAAGAGAGAAGAAGAAGAGATAGAAGAGAGAGAGAGAGAGGAGAGAGAGAGAAAGAAGGAGCGAGAGAAGAGAAGAGAGAGAGAGAGAGAGAGAGAGAAGTAGGGAACTAGGGGAAGGAACTATGAATTAGGGGACTAGGAAGTAAGAACCTAAGAGTAGGATAATTCCTGTCGCTCAGCTAGGGCGATACCGACTGGTGACCGCCGACCAGATTGATTTCAATATCCTCTTACGCAGTCTACACCAGTGGCAGACAATTTAACTTGAGTCTGTATGCGCAGGCCAGCGTTGTTCATACATCTATCTACATCGACAGCGCTAGCAGACCGCTAAGACTGTGGAATGACGGGCTACGACGTGCGTATACACGCCTTAACATATAGTCTCCACCGATGAACTTCATAAACTTCTGAATGAATCATAAATGTCAGTGTGTACATATTGAATGAAATCGTCAGCTGTTCACATAATGGCAGTATAAGCAGTAAGCGAACCTGATATTGAAGACAAATAACGCCACTATAGCCTAATTGAAAATAAAAAGCTGGCTCATATGGTGATTGCGCGTTTTTAAGAATCATTGACAACAATTTACAACCCATTCATTTCCGAACTTGATTGTTAGTTTTTCGGAGTGAATCGTTGCTAAATGAGCAAAACAAACTAAAAGCAGCACACCTGCGGATTGTCGTTGGATTTTTCTTGCAGACAGCTATTTTTCACAAACATAGACATAGATCCGTAAACATTAACAACTAATAATACTATAAATTATCAAACGAAAATTACTTATATTATCGCAGCACCAGAGACGGCACAAAAGAAGCTACTCAAGAAAGGTCGTTCCATTTGCACTAGGGATTGAAATTCTAAAATTGTGGTTATGTTTTGATAGATAACTATCAGGAGTAGTACATCACTGTCATGATTTATCCATAATATACGTGATTACAACGTGGCAGCAAGCAAGCGTCATGCAATGCCACACAGGACATCGACGCAGACGCATGGAAGTTTAATACATGTAGATGTACATAACATCTCGGGCAACACTATACAATGGTGGCAATTCTAATATTTAAAAATTATACATTTGAATATTAGGACCAGGAATAACTCTACCGGAGAACATTTTATCCTAATGAATATCTTGTTAGAAATAGACTTTCTGTGATGACAGTCTATTATATATAAGGTATGACAATCAAGTTCGCAGAAATTTTAAATGTCTTCACGATGCATTTCCCCAACGCAAGCGTGCTTAATTATTATTGCTTCAAATTACGGTTTAATAGGTTACGGTTTATCCG
>NW_014577606.1:177679-180290 GCF_000485595.1 Priapulus caudatus
GATAGATAGATAGATAGATAGATAGATAGATAGATAGATAGATACTAGATAGAGAGAGAGAGAGAGAGAGAGAGAGAGAGAGAGAGAGAGAGAGAGAGAGAGAGAGAGAGAGAGAGAGAGAGAGAGAGAGAGCGCACGCGAGAGGGGTGGGTGAGAGACCAGAAAGCGCAAAGGTAAACACTTGGTTATTAAGAGAGCAAGGTAGGGAGAAACGAGACAACGAGACACGTAATCAATGAGTTTGGCACGTAGTGGATAAGGAAAGAAAACGCCAATTTAAACAATTAGACCAAGGCAAGCTCTTAGATTACTGATGATGACGATAAAGATGATGATGATGATGATGACTATAATTACAAATAATAAACAACAACAACAACCTTCAATAAGTATAAGAAAAATCACGGCGTCGTTTTTGTAACCATGCCCAACGTGATTCTCCAAGTTGCACTACTGTGAGTTTAGTAGCTTCCTGGTTAGTAGTAGGGAACTAGGGGGTAAGGAGTATGAATAGGGGACTAGGAGTAAGACTATAGGAGTAGGGATAATTCCTGTCGCTCAGCTAGGCGATACGACTGGTGACGCCGACCAGTTGATTTCAATATCCTCTTACGATGTCTATCACCAGTGCAGACAATTTAACTTGAGTCTGTATGCGCAGCCAGCGTTGTTCATACATCTATCTACACGACAGCGGCTAGCAGACGCTAAGATGTGAATGACGGGCTAACGATGCGTATACACGCTTAGCATAATATCTCCCGATGATTCATGAAACTATAATGATCATAAATTGTCAGTATGTACATATTTGAATGAAATCGTCGCTGTTCACATAATGGCAGTATAAGCAGTAACGAACCTGATATTGAAGACAAAATAAGCCACTATACCTAATTGAAAAGAAATGGCCATGTTGATTGCGCGTTTTTAAGAAATCATTGACACAATTTACACTTCATTTCAGAATTGTTGTTTGTTTTCGAGTGAATCGTTGCTAAATGAGCAAAACAAACAAAACACAGCGATTGTCTGGATTTTCTTGCAGACAGGCTATTTTTTCACAATAATAATCGTAACATTAACAACAATAATATATAAATTATCAAACGAAAATTATCTTATATCTACTCAGCACCACAAAAGAAGCTACTCAAGATAGGTCTTCATTTGCATAGATTGAAATTCTAAAATTGTGGTTATGTTGATAATATACTATCAGGAGTTACACACTCATGATACTATCATAATATACGTGATACAACGTGGCACAACGTCATGCAATGCGCACACAGACATCGGCACAGACGCATGGAAGTTTATACATGTAGATGTACATAAATCTCGGGCAACACTACAATGGTGGCAATTACTAATATTTAAAATTATACATTTAATATTAGGAAGAATAACTCTACCGAGAACATTTATCCTAATGAAATCTTGTTAGAATAGACTTTCTGGTGAAGACATCTATTATAATAAGGTATGACAATAAGTTCGCATGTTTAAATGTCTTCACATGCATTTTCCAACGCAAGCATGCTAATTAGTTATCTTCAATTACGGTTCTACAGGTTACGGTTACCGTCCAATTAACTGATGAGCAGAAATTTGCACTCTTCATACAGCTTTTTTTAGAAGTACATACAGCAACAGTCACATACAGTACGTAGCCTTACAAATTAAACATGTCGCATCAAATTTCTATTAAATGAAAATTGTAATCCGCTATTATGTTAGCAATGAAGTCGATTCTTTAAAAAAACTTATCAACCCACATACCGAGCTTATATGGCTTCATCTGCATAATTAAATAAAAACCAATTGCTCGTTAGCATAATTTGCTTTTTAAACTCTAATTAAGGCTAACCGAGGATCGTTCGTTTCCTCGGTTATTAGTATGCGATAGATACCTCCTGGACATGTATCATCCACTCATAACACCATAGCACACAGACACACGCATTCACGCCTGTATACACACGTGCGCGCGCACGCACACATACACGCGCGCGCGCACGCACACGCACACACGCACGAACGCACGCACGCACACACACACACACACACACACGCACACGCACACGCGCACACGCACGAACGCACGCACGCACGCACGTAAAGTGTTATATGGTCATGGTCAGTCTTTCTTGACAGCGCAATACTCTAGAAAACACGTACATATTGTATAAACAGCGTAGAAGAATTTACATTTCCATCTGAAGTCCACGGCTTCAAAACCAGGTAGGGAAAGATGTCAATTTACGCACTAAATTTGGAAAGCAATTGTCTTTTACTAATGATGCCAGTTGAGACAGCTACCCGTGTGTATAAACTTGAGCATATGAGTACATGCGAATCAAAAATAAATCGACTGGTGTATAAGTGCCTTAAATTATGACCAGCAACTGGGTATGCTCCTCGCAAAACCGCCACTAGCTTCCTCGTATTCCCCTACGTATTCCCTATTTCCCTGACTTCCTAGTATTATGTTCCAGCCTCGCGCCTCTCTTGCAATTCCGCGCTTTCTCTCTCCTTCTGCCCAAGCTCCTTTCACCACTTCCCTCTCTCTCTCTCTCTCTCTCTCTCTCTCTCTCTCTCTCTCTCT
>NW_014577606.1:180300-187935 GCF_000485595.1 Priapulus caudatus
GAGAGAGAAAGAGAGAGAGAGAGAGAGAGAGAGAGAGAGAGAGAGAGAGAGAGAGTGGAGAGCGAGAACGAAAGAGAGCGCGGTGATTGGTTCGATAAAACTCGTGTACTGGCGACCTCGATCCCGTAAAGATTTTACAAACGTGTACATTTATATATTATAATAATTTGTGCTTCCTTGCATGAAATCCTTATTAACGGCTTCCAAACTACAAAAAGTCTGAGGCAGACGACTGCTGCGTCAAAGTTAAACCTTCAGGCTGCGGCTTGGAAATTCCCTTTTTCTTAAATGATCCGGCGGATAAATTATGATTTCCTGGCCTACATTTCAAAGAAATTCTATCGTAGTAAAGTAAACTGAGAAATGATGCGCATTGCTTGAGGGGACGAAGTCTGATAGCTTATGTTCGGCTATGAACAGCTTTCCGTAGTAGGCTATAGCCGTAGTATGATATACGCTTCGCAATATAGTATATGCTTCGCATACGGTATACGCTTCGCCAACACAATCGCACGCACGCACGCAAGCGCGCGCATGCACGCAAGCAGGCGCACAAGCAGGTAGGCGCGCGCGCACACACGCATAGAAACAGTCCAGCCGGAAAGGCTTACAAAATTACAATATCGTGCACACACAATATCGTATTCGAAAACAGCTGCAAGAATAGGATTACATTTCGAACACTGCAAAAACGCAAAAGAACGCTAAAGGATGTTAAGGCGTTGTCAGACTACGTTACGTACGTTAAAATGCTAAAGGGAAGCGTTAAAGATTCAGGTATCGATGATGTATATTCGTACCAGTGTATAAATTACTTGCATGCTGAGGCAACTCAATTGAATTACATGGTGGTACACTACTACCGAAACCTCGGTACGGAAGGCAAGGCTATAACGTACCTGATAGATTTATCTAGATGCAGGGTCCGGAGTCAAATACTCCCTGATTTACTGTCGGACTCCCTGATTTGACATATGCAGGGGTCCGTGAGACTCCCTGAAAATTCTGCTATACTAACTAGTTCATTCCAGAGCGGACTCCCTGATTTGACATATGCAGGAGTCCGTGTGACTCCCTGAAAATTCTGCTATACTAACTAGTTCGTTCCAGAGCACGGCCTCGCGGAATTGCCGTATTTTTTCAGCAAATGTCCAAAGAAAATTGGGCAGACGTGCAACCGCATGAATCTTCAAAATAAGCACACGCTTTATTGTTAATATCTTTAGTTTTGAACTTCAGACTATGGACTCCCTCATTTTGCCGCGGACTACCTCTTTTTGAGGGCAGGGAGTCCGTTGGACTCCCTTGTTCAAAAGTAAATTTCTAGCCCTGTAGATGATAGCCACAGGTGCGGAAACGAGGCAGAGACAAAACGTGGAGAAAGAGACAGAGAGGGACCTTGAACGGATTGATTTCCATTCAAAATTCTCGTCACTGGTCGGCCAGTCGATTCCGCTGCGCACAAATCTTAAGTGAATTTCCCAACACGTTTCCAACGCGCATTTCAAAACGCAATTTGTTTTCCGGCTTTTCTTCGTAGCTTGCAGATATCACCGGCTGCCACAGTCAGCGAATATCGGACAGAAGTGAGAGAGACGCGTTAGCCCATGCAGTGTACACAATGCTGCGAATGAAACCATATTTTATCAGGTACTCACGCATGAGCAGTAACGAAAAGCGGAAAACGAGCGCAGAATAAAAAAATATAATTACCATGGTTACCTACTCGCGCCAGCCGAAAATTACTGTATGCTGTTAAACATGCATACGAATATAGTTTGTTATACGGCAGGGAATAGCCGAGGGCAGGGCGAACATGCCGCCTACTGCCACAGCAACGAGTTCCGAAGCAATGTGAAGAATATATATCATGATATGGAGTATATAGACTGGCGATAAAGATTTGATGGACTAAATACAATGGACGGGAGGCAGGGACTTCTAGGAATAGTCTACATATACGGCTCTATAAGAACGGGTAAGAGGAAGACCATCGACGTACGTTTTACACCAAAACGCGACGATGCAGAATGCGTTCTTTATCATAGACTAAGATATCAAGACAAGAATATCAAGACACGATACTTCCCTGGTTTTTGTGTTGGTTTTGGTGCCTATATATATATATATATATATATATATATATATATAATTATAGGTAACAGCACAACAACACGACTGCGCACTAACTGCGCGGAGATATTTATCCTGTCCTCGGAATTAGGAAGAAACCGAAAGCTGTTGATTTACTCCGAAATAACAAGAAAACATCGCTCACAAAATAGGTAGGCATATACAGTAAACACCCGCATAAAAGAAACTGCGGATTAAGAACCTCCAGGCTGAAATTGGACCAATAAAGCACCTAGTATATAAGAACCACTTCAGCCTGATAAATTAATCAGGTTCTTAATTTTTTCTTATATGAAAAAAATTCCGAAAATTAGGGCAAACTGGGGCAATCCAAGTATGTGTGCTACATCATTGGAAACCAACAACATGTAGTTCTAGATAATATTAATACCTCCTCACAGGAGGATTGGATTTCACAAGGGGTATTTTGCCTCATTTTCCAGTAAATGTTGGGGCTTGAATTTGACGATACAGAGGATCGAGGGGGAGGATGGTATGAATTATAATTTCTAATATTATGCAGTTGGTTAATTAATTAGTGTCAATTATTCACTAATTAATACCAATTTTACCTAGATAATGTACACAATATCCTCCCAAAAATTAAGAACCTCTTTAAGAACCTCTTCAGGCTGATTTCTCACTATGTATCATATATATATAAGAACCACTTCGGCCTGAAACAGAAAATCACGGGTTCTTTTATGCGGGTGTTTACTGCATTATTCCTAAGACTCCAAAAACGAAAAACCGAGGATATTATGGTAGGAAACCCGCATGCTCGGCTTCACATCGGTCGCTACAGAACATTACGCACATGTATGCGAATTGCACTTTATCTAAAATTTTAAACGCATTCGTACGTAAAATATCAATAAACCTTAGATTAATAGTCGAGGAATATAGGATCGAAAAACGCCAATGCACCTATAATTGAAGATTCATATGTGTATTCATCTATAATTCACCTGAATGAATTAATTTTCAATTAATTTTTTGTTATTATTAAAAATAAAGACCTTTCACTGCGAATCACAAAACAAACACAAACAACCCCGATCACGATAATGAAACAGCATATATAATCTAACGCTCGCGCCAACCGGGTAAGGACAGTGGTGTTTTGCTCAACTGAAACTGTTCTAAAACCAAAACGTTGTGTTTCAGTCTAAAAAAAAAATGTTCGGATTCAACTGCCGGATATTTGCATCAAAAGGTTAAAAAGTGGCAAATTTAATACGTCAATCGAAAGGTGAATAAAATTGTGAATAAAGTTGAAGCTCTAACCAAGAGAATATAAATAAATAAAGAAATCGAAAAACTAAAAGTACTAATAAGTGTGGACGCAATCTCCCTAATATGACTGAGACCCACTCGCTAAAGATAAAACTCCCCAAACTAGTATTTAGCAAAGCAAAAATGTAGCATTTCACAAAGTATTCATTAACGACACTGGATGTGCACCAGCGCACATAATTCATTTAAAAATGATTGATCATGGAAGCAAAAGGATCAACAGCCACATATAATTACCAACAATTACTCAGGCGCAAAATTGTTTTTTTTTGCGAGATTTTAATTAACGTGACCGGTTAAACTTGAGTCATTCAGCAATTTCTATTAGAGAACCTAATTCATCACACTTACGAGTGGTGGGTTGATTTTAAAATTATAACACTGATGAATATCAAACATAAAGCTCCCACGCGGGAACAAAAGCCGCACTTTATATGTAAGAGTAACAATGTTATGATCTTCTAATGATCTCATGCATAGAAAATTGATATCATTAAAACAAGCAGGTGTGGCCCGAAAAACAATGAAACACGTTGAAAAATTGGTTTGCTCGATGTAGCTGACCATGGCTAGGATGATTGAAAGGGCTTGCGGCACGATGTTTTCGTCACCGTGTGAACATCGGCATATTGCCTGTACGCGAAAGCGGTATCCAGGCAGGTGCTACGAAGTGTAATTTACTTACACAAATCACGTTAACCTGGTATGTCCCAATTGACAAAACTCGCCCGTCTATACCTATTAATTACTGATGCCAGACTTCACGTCAGATTTTACGTGTCAGAGCGGATATTACTTTCACCGAGAAATCCTACAGAACCTTCAATATGTGCGCATTCTCGCAGTATTCTCTAAACACATTTGCCAAAATGTGTAGGCCTACTCCTTATTGGAATGGGCTATAGGACTATATTGGAAAGGTATATGGGACCATAGCATGATAGATTATTAAGCAGGACTACTTAATAGCAACGATGCAATCGGTCGTTTAGCATTTCTAGCTGCGCTCTTTATTTGCTGTAACGGTATGAGAAGCCAAAGAAATACAACGACCGGCCACGCTCGGTGAATACATGGCACATTGCAGATGCTTTTCAGTCTTCTAATATCCCACCGTATATGAGGCCACAATATTCCGCGAATATGTTTTATCCATGGCTTTCCATTTCGTTTAAATTTTGAAAATAGTAGGGCCTCTAAATGAGTGCTATGTATGGAAATAACCGAGAATTCAATTTCGTGAATTACGAATGAAATAAGCGTGTATTTGTACTGAGCAGTCGCTGTTCTATTACATAATGGATTAGTGAAAATGCCGACTCAAATACCACTTTTGATGAATTTCTAATAACTGCGTTTTTTTTACCACAGAATCCGCAAAGTGCTAAATTGGCCTTGTCTAATCAGAAATTCACATTTTCACTCGAGTCTTTAACTAACCCACTGTATATGAGACGACAACGTTATATGAGAATATGTTTTAGCTAGGGGCTTACCACACACCCCGCACCGGGTGAGATTCGTGCTGAGCACGGAGCGCGAGTTTCGTGCTCAGCAAGAATCTCACACCCCCGCACACGGTGAGGTTCATGCTAAGCACGGATCTTACGAGCGGGTGCCACTGTAGGCCATGTGACGGATCAAAATGGCGAAACGAATAAAAATGCGCCGCCACTGAGTTTCGTGCTCAGCAGGAGTCTCACACCTCTGCACACGAGTTTTCAGCCTCGCGAGACAAAAATTATCAAACACGACAGATATTTTCTTCGCCGCCTCGCGAGACTGAAAACTCACATATATCGACCCCGCACACGGTGAGATTCGTGCTGAGCACGAAACTCACGTTCCGTGCTCAGCACGAATCTCACCGTCTGCGGGGCCCTTTACGTTTCCTATATGCTCGCAGTCAGTGTTCCAACAAAACAGTAGAGCAACTAGCAGAGTGCTATCGAATATTACACGTATAGAAATTTCAGAGAAATTATATTCCGTGTATTTCAAATGAAATAAATTAAAGTGTGCCCAGCAGGCAAATGTTTTATTCCAAAATTGATTAGCAAAAATGAGCGGGACACACGTTTGATGAATGGCTAATAATTGCATTGCCAGAGACAAGTTCACAAATGCTAATTGGTCTCGTCTAGTCAGTCATTTATATTTTAGGATTTAAAAGAACATCATTCAAAGATAATGGAGTATAAACTAGTTAGGTTTAATACATCCACATGGCACACAGACACACACGCGCGCACGCGCACACACGCACGCACACACACGCTCGCACATACACACGTGCGCACGCACACACAGCACACTCTCTCACGCGCACGCACACACACGCACGCATAGTAGGGGCCTACCGGTAGAACGCCAATACGAAGAATTTCAATTATATAACGATAAATACCATGGCATACGATTACGGTTACTAGCTCTCAAGATGCAACGTAAATAATGCCCTTCATTAATGCAATGGTTTTATTAATGGGCATAATAATGATCAGCCCCGGGGTAACTAGTAATCAAGACTTGGAGACAAATAGACTTGACAGTAGTCGCTTACCTGCTGAAGTCTCCATGATATTTGTGGGTGGCATTAGTTATATTCATATGATAATATTGTACCGGAGAAGTCTCCGCAAATTTCGGGCACCACGAGAAAATTATAATCAGAGGCAAGCACACATGTAATAGATACTTGCCATGGTGTGTTCATTGCTCTGGGCGATGGGTTGCTACGGGATGATATCCCTGCTCCATGCAGTTATCAATTCCTTACACTGATAATTGATATAGCGGCAGAATGAATCTTTTTGCTAGCTAAACCGCCAAATTTAGATTCTAGTGCGCGCACAAGTAAAGAAACCTACAACAGCAGCAGCAGCAACAACAAGACAACAACAACAACAATAACAGCAGCAACAACAAAAATAACAACAACAACAACAACAACTACGGTAACTGTAAAAGCAGGAGTAGCAGCAGCAGTTATAACAACAACAGCAGCAGCAGCAGCAGTAGCAACAACAACAACAACAACAACAACAACAACAACAACAACAAGAGCAACAACAGCAGCAGCAACAGCAGCAGCAACAGCAACAGCAACAACTACAGCTGCCGCCGCCGCAGCAGCAGCAGTAGCAGCAGCAACAAGATAGCGCTGACAGGTCGTGAACGTATGTGTACGTATCCTTCCCGGTAAAAATGTGTTGCTGCAATGTCCGGGGGACCATCGCTCGGTCGCATCACTCGCTTCACTGCACGCTAGCTTGTATAGACCTCCAGCTGTGAGAAGAAGGCGCACGGCAAGTAATCAATCCCCGCCAATTCGATAAGCAGGAGAAGCAAGATTTCAGCTCACTTCACAGACTGCTCCGCAATACCTGGTTACGTGACTTATCAGGAACATGCCTTATTAATATACCAGCGGTGGTGGGAAGAAATCGAAACCACCAAAGTAAGTCTGGACCACACAGAGGAAGGGCTGCGTGCAAAGATATGAACGGGGATGGGGTTACAACACGTTTTTGGCTAATTGACCTTTACTTTTTTTTAATTAACGTTGTAACGCGTTAACTTCAATGGGAAGAGGGAACGCACGACAAACGGAAATATATATATATATGGCTATTATGTTGTGGACAATGTCACCATAGAACCACTTTGACGGAGAAACACCCTTGGCTGACGAAAATCAGGCGATCCATCCACGATTATGGATTTCCTGAACAATCTCAGAATCAGCTTCAGCAAAACGTGCACAATGCGGGTCAACAAGTCGTCCACGGATACGTCAAATATCAGCCTTTATACCGCAATACAGCAAGCGAACGTGGTCATACCGCGCCGATGATCTAACCGAGTTCAGACAGGGAAACCCCATCAAACACTGCACGGCGTCTTTTTGTCATAGGCCGTTATACTTCGACCGTTGTCGAAAATTCACGGTTTTTGCTGAATTGCACTCAAACAGACATGCAAGCTGTCCAGCAAAACCTGATTGCCTCTTGAAATACAGAGACTGCATGCGCCTGAACATTCGACCGTTTCACGCTAATCACGTTTTGGTTCGCCACTTCCAGTTCTTTGAATTGCGCGTTCGGCAAGCTAAATGTGAATTGGATATTCATTCTATCCCTCCATATAGTATGATCTATGAAAAGGGTTTCTGATATCTCCTCGGGCAAGCATCTATGAAGTAAT
>NW_014577606.1:188213-206775 GCF_000485595.1 Priapulus caudatus
GAGGGAGTCCGCAGCAAAATGAGGGAGTCCGCAGTCTGAGGTTCAACATTAAAGATATTAACAATAACGCATGTACTTATTTTTAAGATTCATGCTGTTGCACGTCTGCCAAATTTTCTTTGGACATTAGCTGAAAAATACGGTAATTCCGCGAGGCCGTGCTCTGGAACGAACTAGTTGGTATGGCAGAATTTTCAGGAAGTCACACGGACTCCTGCATATGTCAAATGAGTAAGTCCGACAGTAAATCAGTGAGTATTTGACTCCAGACTCCCGTTAATTTCGCACCCTGTAAAGCCTTCTTCACTTTAACATTCGTTTCGCAACACAAACGCGAACGAACTTATTATATTCATGCAGGTATCATCACGATATGGACCTTTCTGTATATTTCTCTCAGCTATATATGGATTTTTTTTTCATTCTGCCTGATAGACTGCGTGAATAGGCCTGACAAAACGATGCGAAGCAGCTCTCATATAGACATAGATATCATATGTACATTCACTGTATGAAAATAATAACATGCGTGACTTCTATACGTCTTACTCTATATTCCTATAACGCTTGCAAGTCTGAATTTTTCTGCGTGGATAATTGTTTCGCTCCTACTTTCCTTTACAGAGACGTGAGGCGAAACAAAAAGTCGATAATTACCTCCGCGCAACGGAGTTGCAGGGAGGTAATGTGATCCCTCTCGTGTGATGCGTTCGTGTGTGTGTGCGTGTGTGTGTTCGTGTGTGTGTAGCCAGCAGTGAGCCAGCTGTTATACACATGTATACATGTTACACGCGTTGGCGCGATCGATTCAGCACCAGCTCGCCTTAGGCCGTTCAGTCAGCAGCAGCCAGCAACGAGCCAGCTGTTATACACATGTATACATGTTACACGCTCGCGGAGGTATGCACTCTTTTTGAGTGCCCTCTGTCTAGTTACAAATGAGACGCACAAAAACATCGGTGCATCGATCTGCTTTCGATAAGAATCATTATCGTTGGCCTGTTAGCTATTATCAAAATTCTCAAATTAAAAATCTCTCACATGAAGCCCAACATACGACGTTTTTGTCTTCTTTTATGGTGTATTAACGATGTTCACGACATCTGCTCTGTTAGAAAACCCACATATTACCCAAACATTTGTTTTATTCTAATTCTGATGTCATTTTCAGCCACGTTTCCGTTAAAAACGTGGAAAAATCGCCATGTCGTCGACTGCCTATATTTACCATATATGATATGATGTTTATATTCCATGCAGTCAGCATATATAATATACATACATCCCATCGCACTTCACACGCGCGGACAGTCCATGTATAATCAGAAATTATCACATCCTAATGCAGTTGACACATCTTTTCCCGACGAGATGTCGCATGCCACCTGAGAATTCTCGGACGCACGCAATGCACGCGGCCTTTCGACCTCTGCCGCATAAAGCCTCACTCTCGCGAATGCGAACCATTGTGTAAATGTAATTATGTACGTAGGCTAGTCCTACGCATTTAAAGAGCACGCAGGCTTCTATACTACGTGAGATAAAATCAATGTCGCATGGTAGATCTTTCTAGTTCGTCGTTGTAACGGGTGAGTGGATACAGCAGTGTAGCATGCGTATACGAACGCGTACCCCCTCGTCGTTCAATATACCGCGAACGCCGTCACATAGGGACGTCTAACTGATTAACGCGTAGGAAATGATAAAGCCGATGCCGCAAGCTAGATTGATTACTGACGGAAATTCGTGTCCTGGGCAGGGAATGGGAGTTGGGGTCGAATTTGCTAACATATTAACCGGTCTACGGAGCATGCAGGGTAGCCGCTCACTAGCGTCCCCTCTCAATACTTGTTCGTCGATCGTCATTGCCAACATTTAACAGGTATTCCATATACAACACGCGAGATTGCAGCACAGATCCACCAAAAACGACGTATGCAAAACAAACACTAATCAATCGATGAGCCCTTGCTTTAAGCGGACAGATCTAAACCATACAGACGTACAATCAGGAGCTAGTCACTTGCCAGAGACGACGTCATGGTTACAGAAAAGAACCCTTTTAACATTTAACAACTTCAGACTGTTGCAGTAATTAGCCACACTTGCAGAGAGACCTGCTCAGCAGGGGATCAATGCACAGCTTTCAATGCGGACCGGCTGCGAGCTAGTCTATGCAGCCGCCTATGAGGGATAGATCAATGCGAAAACGTGGAAATTGCGTCTTCAACATCGATCGGCGAAATAACAGCACAGAAAAAGACGCTTCTTCCAGTGATGGTCTTTGGCCTGGCAAGCGCATGCATATATACATTATAGCTGTTTAAACAACTCCTAAAATTTACCGTGACAACCCACGAATTTAGTGCTGTCGTAATTATAAAAGGACTAGAAAGAAACAAATTAAAACGCAACTTTTCATAACTATAATTACTCGTAACTAACGTCAATTATTTGGAGGAGCGATGAACAAAAACGAGTATCCGTCACATTGGATGAACACATATACTTCGCCGCACACCACGAGTGTCAATTTTGTGGCTTACAAAGTGTGAAATTCGCAGTAAGAGCCGCATAGAAACATGTCAAATTAGCAACAGTCTCTCGAGGCACGATGAGAGCAAACGGGCGAAAGTTAACTCT
Organism: Priapulus caudatus; assembly: GCF_000485595.1. Classification (NCBI taxonomy): domain Eukaryota; kingdom Metazoa; phylum Priapulida; class Priapulimorpha; order Priapulimorphida; family Priapulidae; genus Priapulus; species Priapulus caudatus. The sequence continues at coordinate 190,857 of NW_014577606.1, forward strand.
TGCGCACAGCTGCACCGACGGCTGGGTGTGAACGAATAATTCCGATTCATTATCAGCTACCTACTATAGGCACACACTAGCTATTGTCGGTCGGCTTCACTGCCTAACCAAGAAATAATAACGCAAGAAATAATAATAACGCCCATGTCCTCTCCTCTGGGAAGCCCTACACAATATAACAGCTGGTGAATCACCTACGTCCAAACGAGTCACGTCTCAGGGGGAGTAATATACGTTGGGACGTTACTGCGTGTGTATAGATATTGCAATGTAAGAATATCGATGAGTGAATTTTCCTGTCTCGTCGGCGTTCCGGCCCCGTCCGTGTACAGATTTGCCTATATCGTCATAAATACATATGTCCGTGTATATTCACTATAGTCACTCTAGTGCGTGTTTTGGGCTAGCAATCGTGAAGTTATCACACTTTGTTTGCGCTGTTTTGCAACTGAATACCCGGGCTCGGTTTATCACGCGCACCGAAAAGTATTGCAAATACCAATAAAAAAACGATGCGGTTGTAAAGTCGAAATATCGATGAATGTGTAAAAGAATTTCGTGAGCAAAGCGGCGTTTCAGAGATGTATAAACTTTAAAGCGTACACGACATGCGAGGGACCGCCACATGCTTGTGCTCACCATAAAAATCCTGTAAAACCCTACTTCTCGGTAGAACACTCGCCAATACGTCGTTGCCAGTGAAGAAACAATTCGCGGTTATGAGCTAATATACTACATAATAACCACGGCGCGTCGCCATCATCGAAGACCATAGTGCAGGGACTAGCGGCGTGCCTCGCATAAAAAATCTACCCAACGCTACTACAACGCTACAAACTTAATGTGTGCGAAATAATAACGAAGTGGACGCTGAAGGCTGCATTCAATGATGACACCCACATTTGGGTCATCAATACCCATACAATATGCGATACGCAGTAAGGATTTTATAATGTGCGCTGACGGCATTTCACCTAATATAAGAGCTCACATGCGCATTTCCGCTGACAATGCAGAGATGTGCATTTCAGTGAAATTGCTCCTTCAAGGAACTGCTACAGGGTTACGATTGTACTAACAAAGCGCTACAAGCCGTAACGATGCAGGCGTATGTACGTGGCTTGTTCAGTGGCTAGACTTGAAACATAAATCCTGAGTAGCAGTGCGCAAGAGAAGACTGCTCTGAGTTGTGCTTGAAAGAAGGTGGTCGTTATGACACACATGAATAAGATCCAAAAGAAAATAAACGTGAAAAAAACAAACGCCGTGGGTGGCGACGCTCAGTATGCAAGCACTGTGTTCGAGCCAACGACCCCGCGTGCTAAGCAGACGACAATACGCCATGATCGCTGCATCTTGACAACAACCTATCTGACCCTTCGCACGGCTTTACGACAAATATGTATATCCACTTCGGAAAACTTCTGACTTCGTGTATGTCGTATCTTGCTACAGGCCGTGGGGGAATGCGGCATGGCCAGTGGCGGTGGCAATCGAAAATCGAAGTCTGACGAATGCTAGATACGCCTATATATAGTAAAATCAGGATTGAGTGACGATGTATCATGCAGGCGGTGTTTAACGCCAATCAAGCTATAGCCGCGCCAGATCATCAAGTACTTGTGACCGTCCTATTACCCCCGTTCAACGAAAAATATCGCTTTGCGGCACTAGCTGGCCGTGATTATCCTGTATGGGACCCCCTATTTCATCCCCCGCCATTTACCGAACGATCACGGGCTTTGTCGAGTATATCTGAACGGCTAAACGGTCGACCATTTGGCTCTAACAAAACCTGATTGCTTGACAGTGTCTGTGTGCAATTGCCACGGAACATAAATTCAGCGGGTGATTAATAGAAATGACCAGTGCGCTAGTGAAACAGGCGCCACAGAGACATGGCAGGAAATTTCTGCAGAATAAAAATCGTACATCATGAATATTTGCGCGGCAAACATATGAGTATAGATTTTTCGATGCTACCCATTAGAAGATGATGCGTAAATGATAGAAATGAGAACGGTTGCGCGAGAGTCCGCGCGCGCATCCTGTCAGCACATAATTGGAGAACATGGTAAAAAAGCTCCCGCATTAGACAGCTCACAAATTAAATGAACAAGGACGTCAGTTATATCAAACATTGGATTACGAGTTTGCCATTCAGATATGGAACAAGTGGCACCGGCGCGGGTAGCTAAACCAGTAATTAAACATCGACCCGTTCGACTTGACTAAATGATTGATAGACTGAACTTGATCTATTATCTAATGAATAACGACAGATCTAGATTTAGAGTCTATCAAGACGAACGACCACTCTACACTAGCATTAGTGAGTGAGCTAGTCTCCTTAACCAATACACTTCTTATTGGTATCATGTATCACAAACTATAATCTGTAACCCTTATTGGTCAGATAGCAGAATTGATCTCTTCGCCATGTATACACATACACGCACGCACGCACGCACGCATGCACGCACGCATGCATGCGCACGCGCATAGCAAATCCGTGATGTTTAGAATCATCGCTGTGGTTGAAAATTTTTAGATCTCGTCCCAAACAATGTCTGTATTGGTCTGCGGGAGTGCGTGCGTGCGTGTGTGTGCGTGCGTGCGTGCGTGCATTTGTGTTCGCGCGTGTGTGCGTGAGCGCATGTTTTTATGTATGCGTGCCAGAGTGCGTCCGTGTGTGAGACAGAGATAGAGAGCGCGCATGCATTACGACAACATAAATCATTATAAAACGTCAAATGCAGGCATTTATTTTTAATGGACATGGAATGCATAGTGAAATTTCGATTTACACACGTGTTATAAGAGGACCAGGGATTTCTTACCAATAAACGATCACGGCATGTTGCTTGTGTGTGTGTGTGTGTGTGTGTGTGTGTGTGTGTGTGCGCGCGCGTGTGTATGCGCGCGCGCGTGCGCGCGTGCATCAGCGTACGTACCTGCGATTGGATAAGATCAAGTGCTAATAATACATGTATAATATATTAGCTCTTGATAAGATCAGCCAGATCAGAAGATCTGCTATTATCTAACTCCTAATAACATCAATGCCCCTTTCTGTGCGCATATCGATTTTAACTTGAGAATTGCCTTTTTTATTTTGAAATGCGCATGTGAAACTATGGTCTTTCACATTAAACGCATGCAGTCTTTTCTAATTACCACCATCATTTTGTAGCTCGGAAGTTCAGGCACGCTGTCATACAGTCGCAATTTATTTTGTTATCTGATTTTGAACTTTTAAGTAACAAAACAATTCTCAACAGCAGAAAAAGGGAAATATCTCACCGAGTTTATCAATGTCTAATATGTCCTTAAAATTATTGATATTTTCCAGTTGACCATCCTATTCATAATTATGATATTTTGTTCCTCGTATACTTTATGGTATGATTTTTCCATGCGACTCTACATCCGAATTATGAAGCACATAATTAAATGAAAATTAACAGCAACCAAAATTATAAAGCAGATCAATAATGAAAACCATCCAAGCTAATCAAGTTACTTTTCATGGTAGTTTCTTAAATCCTGATGTTCAACGTGTTGAGTTACAACTATGTGCATGACAATGGTTTTGTAACAGTAATTAACTTAATAAATCCTATTATCTGCGCTCCAACTACTACGTAAGCACGGTAAATGTACAATAAATGACAATCATGCCTATACCAGTAAGAAATCGTGCTTTAAATATATTTTAATCGTTCGTAGTGTACTACACGTTAGCCCGCACGCACAGATACGACAGCTAACAGGTAGGCAGGCAGGCAGGCAGGCAGGCAGGCAGGCAAGCAGGCAGGCAGACAGGCAGACAGACAGGCAGGCAGGCAGGCAGGCAGGCAGACACAGAGAGAGACAGATAGATAGAGTAAAGTAGGTATATATAAAAATGCAAAATTTTATAAATTCTTTTCCGTTCGCATAAGCTTGCTAGCATTGTCAGGTAAAGGACATCTAATGCACTATTCCCACAAGCATGCTCGATCGCGATAACGTGCGGCAATATACGCAAAACGATATAAAGTGCTATAAAGAATAGATATCCGAGATACTCGATCCGCGCCGCCGTATAGACGCTGGCAGCAGCTGTTCAGTGCAAGCGAGCTAAATCTGTTGAAATAAAGTCCTCGCATCTTAAACCCACTGAATCCAGCACTAGAACACAATCGTCGTGATACTGGAAGCGATACTGCACGAAGCCGTAGAGTTTGAAGGCCCTTGAGACATTTATAAACCACCGTGGACAACAAACACGTACATTAGTGCACGCGGTATCGTCTCTAACGATAACGGAGGTGACCTATTTCTTTAAAGAAACATGGCGCGTAACACCCCTGGGTGACATTTAATTAGCAGATAACCATGGAAATGGCTAGACCCGCTGCAATTCCTATTGCCGGTAACTGCCCTGTAACGTCCGTCCCCCTATGGGAAATATAGGGCTGTAAGCAGTTACTGTGTGGAGTAGCTACGCGTATAATGTCGATACATTTAAAACCCTTGATAGGATGGAGCCGCTAAGGGCCGCATGACCTAAAATTAGAGCATTTTGCCACAAGGAAATACGTACTGTCGCCATTCTCACAGCGTGGGCTGACGTGCAGTCTGTTTTTTTATATACACGCGCGGACACACGCACGCACGCACGCACGCACGCACGCACGCACCATCCAGCACACTGTCGTTCTGTCGTGCACAACTGAACCAAGGTGCTATGACGTATTACGTCACACTACATGATTACATATCATGGAAGAGTCTACGTTCTGATAATTATGGTTATAGTAGATATCTGTGTATATAGGTAGAAGGAGCAACACAAGCTATTGCTACACATGTTTCTTTTTCTTTCAGGAAGTCGAGATATATATTTCTTCACATTTTATCAAATTAAAAAATTGGCATTTCCTCCTTCACTCATCTAAATTGGCAAAGTTTTATACAACCCATATCCTACAAATCTACATATATGACCAAGAGCAACAGGCACGTACACATATGCCAGTGTTATACAGGGACCGACCCTGGAATTCGAGTTATCAAAATGCTTCTCCTACGGCAATCATATTCAACATGTAGGCACCCCGAAATAACGATGAGAGGTCAAATGTTAAGTTATGTTATGTAATGGACGTAATGGACGTAATTGGATGTAATGGATGTATGTAATGGATGTAATTATGTAATGTTATGTAAGAGACGTTTTAGGGTGTCCGGCCCTCTAAGGGCGTAAGGAGTGTGCAGGGAGAATGCACGATTCATTCCCTAATAACTATGGTTCCCTATAACTTATGGTGACTCACAGACAGGTGTTGTTCGCAACCCGCAACAATTTGGACGTGCAAAGTAAGATATACGACCACACCATTACGCTTGCAAGATATCCCAAATTTGGCTACAGAAAATTCCGCCTAATTAGCCAAAACAAAAATACAATTAGACCCCCATCCAGCTAGCACCCTTCGTATGCTGCACATATGTCGATATCGCATTTCGTAAATTATTATCGTATTTATAATAAATTTCTCTCTATTGTACGACAGGGAGCGCGCCATGCAGTGTTTCAACGACTCCGACGCGTGTACGCTCTACTACGCCGGGACTGTCCCGTGCATTTTCACGTCATACTGCGACATCGGCGGCACCAAGTCGCCGCAGTGGATCTGCACAAGTCAGCAGATCATCAACTACGCGTTCCCGACGCTCGCCGCGCTGGCTCTCATCGCCAACACTGCCGCCATACTGACGTTTACGCGCAACGACTGCCACATACCGATGGCGAACTACTACAAGGGCCTGACTGCAGCCAACATCCTCTACACGTTCTGCGCACTGCTGCTGGGCATCGAGCGCTACATGGAGGACACCAAGTCCTACCACCAGACGAAGTCGTACTTCTACGCGCCGTGCGAGGCGTTCTGGATGGCCGGCACGTGGATCACGGTCGTCATCGCCGTCGAGAGCTTCATGACGGCGACGGTGCGCCGCCGACTGCGCTACGTCTGCTCGATCTCCTACACGAGCCTCGTCGTCGTCATCATCTACATCTCGTGCTGGTCGTGCTCGCTGCCGCGCATCTGGTTCAACATGAAGCACCGCCGCCACGCGTCGTTCACGTACTGCGACGCCTACCGCTGGTTCGCGATCACGCTCTCCGTGCTGCTGCCCTTCCCGACGCTGTGCGTCTGCAGCGTGCTGCTCAGCGTCACGCGCTGCCAAACGACGCGATATCTGCGTCTGCGGAAGTCCGGCGACGCGGCGGCGGCGGCGGCGGCGACGCTGCGTAACGGTCCGCTGAGACACGCCGCGCAGCAGCAGTGTCGCAAGTCGCCGGTCGAGGAGAGAGAACTGATTCTATTCAACGCGATGCTCTGTTTCGGCTACTGTCTGCTCGTGCTGCCGTTCAGCGTCTGTCAGATCGTCTACGCGATGGCGAGCGTCGGCGAGCGGCACATCTACGTTGCCATTAGCAACATCCTGCAGATGGGGCTGTTTGTCAACAGCATCCTGCAGGTGGTCTGCTGCGTGGCGATTGTCAAAAGCTTCCGCACGCAGCTTGGCAGAACGCTCTGCCTTGTGAGCAGCCATGCTTCATAACTCCGCTGTTATTCACACGAAGATTCGCGTGTGGACCATTTGAGAGTCAGGCGACTCATTACAAATAGTAATGGTATAAAATGGTAAAGGTGCATTCAAACGAGTTAGGGATTCTTGCAGAAGGCAGGCAAGGATAGCGAGGATATGCCCATGCGGTGACGCAGAACCATCGCGTACATAATAACCATATCAACATAAGCTAGCTACGTGGAGATAAAGTTGTCGTAATCACGTTCGTAAATTTTACCAAGGCAATAAGTATATTACGGCGTTTTATGTTTATTCCGCTGCTATCATCGCTATATATACCTCACATCTCCACAATGAAGCATTAACAACTGCAAAGCCACGTGAAAACCCACGTGAATATTGGATGCACATGGCATCATTCATTTCCAAATGCACAAGATAAAACACTGGATAAATTTATTTCACCTATGGATTCTACTATTAATGGTCACGTAATAGGGTTAGGCTATCACATAGTTATTAACGATAAGTTAGTAACGATGAAAGGCTATGGTAATGCTCTGCGTTCTAGAGAAGAAATAAACGCTAGTAAAGCGAAAATCAGTATAACGTAACGTGAATCACGTATTCCCTTCGAATCCCATTACATACTGGAGACGAATCTGTCAACTAAAAGATGTACTTGAATTTGAATAACACTTATGAATGTAAGTAAACATTTTTAAATGCACATTTTGATTTTTAAATGATGTAACCCAGAACCACGATAATATTAAGAGGGAAGAGGAATTCAGAATTAGCTGGATCAATGGGGGGGGAGGGCACTAGTAAACCAGCTGCCTCGCCATCTTTATTGCTATCATTGTCGGGTTTCAGCTCGATCTGGAGGCCAAAATATTTCTAAAGTGGTTGCTCGTTACGGCGGATCTTCTCTTCGTACAATTAGCTAACTATACCTGTAGCAGCTATACTGTAATTGCTATTGAAATGACAGGATGAGGGAGTCTAATTGCAGGAACACAAACGTTTTATGAACAGCTACTGTACGTGTAGCGCAAATTGCATAATGCGATAGCATTACACAAATGAAAGTTCACCGGCGCGACGCATTAGCAGCTGGCTGCACATTTCTTATATAAATTATATTTACAACGATTCAGCACGTCACGTTTAGTATAAAATAACTAGCTCAATATTTTGAAAAATTTCATGAGTGATTCACATTCCGAGTTAATGATAATAAATTACGTACGGGCATGTTGTCATATTCTTAGTTCTCGTAACGCAGGGTATTACTGTGCATGAATAAATATCGCTTTGCCTGTTACATTATTGGTTAATTGTTGTTAAAATATATATAGGCTTAAATTTATATATTGCTCTTGCATGTAAAACCATATATATGATGTGTACAATTTGTAGTCTTGTTGAATTTAATCTAATATCAGTAAAAAAAAATATAATTGAATATATTTATATATATTTTGTGTGCGTCTGTCAGGGCTGCTTTATAATGTGTTTAAATATAATGTCTATTTTTTGTGACTGCATCAGAGTTACAGGTGTCGTAAAACGAATGTTCTGCCTTTATCAGTTTATGTTCACTTTTGTATACACTTATTATATTATTTTTAATTTGCTCAGTATGTAACTAATTGTCATGATTTAAAGTCCTAATGAAACCCAGTCTAAAATGCTATAGAACTGATGGTCATGCAATAGAACAATAACTAAACAAAATCAAACTACTGTCAGATTATGACAGCCGGAGTTCACCAGTTTTTCACCTGTCACGTAAAAAGAGTAAAAATGTGTTTTCTATTACTTTTATAGAATATAAAAAATACTAATGTCATTAAATCCTCAAGAACGACTGAAAACAATTATAGCTACCACATATTGAACTACAGTACATCAAGTATTGTAAAGTGTGTTCCCTTTAACAGTTCATATAATATTACCTCCACTATAATTCAGGTCACTTATTATAGCTACTTCCAAACTCTGATGCAACGATGATGCAAAATGCAGATATGTTTACTTGTGCAATGTATTGACTGTTACTTGTGCGTTAATGATGCAATGTTCTGATAGTTTCAGTCCCAAATCATCTTGGTTATTATCTTGCTTCAACCAAACAATTACATGCATCAGTTGTTGCTGCTTCTCCTCCTCCTCCTCCTCCTCCTCCTCCTCCTCCTCCTCCTACTGCTGCTGCTGCTGCTGCTGTTGCTGTTGCTGCTGCTGCTGCTGCTACTGCTGCTATTGCTGCTTGTGGTGGCTGGGGCAGTACGGGTCATGCTATATTAAGGCTGTGCATTGTTTGTGATACTGCCCTTTTGCCCACTGTTGCTAGAGAGTTTGTTTTGGCCTGAAAGATAATAGCTGCAAATGGCAGATGCTGGGCCATTGTCCTATAACCCCATCTGACCACGAGAGATTATACCTGAAACGCTTGCTGGGTTCATGTTTGACTTAGCAGACAGACGGTGCTGAATTCAATACAAAATAACATACCTTGACACGGTGTAAACGTCGGAGCAAGAAAGTATGTCCTGGCACATGACAACGGTGCACATGGGGAAACCGACTGAACAACCTAAAGAAAATGAATTTATGCAAGCTCTACATAATGCAATGCGAATGACTGACATACACTGATAATCACACACTAATGCACTGACAACTAGCAGTCCCACCAAAAAGTTTGTTGGGTGGGGGGGGGGGAGCATTCAGCATGTGCATTTGCATGCGAGACAGTCTATAGGACGTGCTTACTGGTTAATCTTTGAGTATGCAGAGATATTATCAGGGTGCGAAATTAACGCGAGTCCGGAGTCAAATACTCTCTGATTTACTGTCGGACTCCCTGATTTGACATATGCAAGAGTCTGTGTGACTCCCTGAAAATTCTGCTATACAGCCTATACTAACTAGTTTGTTCCAGAGCACGACCTCGCGGCATATTTCAGTAAATGCCCAAAGAAAATTTGGCAGTCGTGCAACCTCATGATTCTTCAAAGTAAGCACATGTGTTATTATTAATATCTTTAGTTTTGAACTTCAGACTGCGGACTCCCTCATTTTGCTGTGGACTCTCTTTTTTTGAGGGCAGGGAGTCTGTTGGACTGCCCCCTTAATTTCTACCCCTGTATTATGTATCCAACCAGAAAAATATGAGCAGTCTGTTTCACTAAAAAAATAGGCTACCAAGCTATAACCTTCTTCATCTATATAAAGTCCCTATTAATCTTAACCAGGAGTATGCATTAATTAAAAACTCAAAAAAAGAACAAATATAGTGCTGTATATAGCAGTACAACATCAATATATGTGACGAAGCAACACTCAATTGCAAAAGCAATGACTGAAATGCTATTTATATATGCTAATTAACTTAATTACCATATGAAGTGGTGCGACCACTTGTCTCTGCTCACTATGACTATGTAAACTGCCCGCAGTAAAAGCAGCACGGTTGGTGTTCTGGCCACAGAGTACAAATGGCTTCTTCAACCTACACATGCAAATACATTCTGGCTAGTAAAGTGGCAATAGCAAATGAAAATTTTAATTGTTTTAGCATCATGCAGTCAAATATTAAACATTATTTTCTAATGAAAATGTAGAGTGGGAATCTCATTAACTTATAGCTAATACCCAACTGAAATGAAATTGTCAACGTATGACTTTCATATCAACTTAAATGTGAAAAAATGTCAATATAGCAAATTTAATACACAAACTATATCAATTTGCCTACACAAAATAACATTTTATATTACAATATGCATAACATACCCTTCGACATTTCCATTTCCCATCTTCCCAAGGCTGTAGTATGTTGTCAGGGGTTCAAGAATCTTGCCAACAGACACGTCCACAGTGTCACCAGCAAACTTGTCTATTGCGATGCCTACTGTAGAGCACATCATATGCCATTGATGTGTAAACTGCGTTAGTTCCTAAAACAGTAAATGACCTCATCCACAATACTGGTGATTATTTACGATACATATACTATTGGAATTATTATATTGCCCTGCAATTCACCAGCCTATTTTAGGCATATTACCGAATTCAAATAATATCAGATTTCAGCGGCACATAAACTATACGCTATTGTTTATATAGTGTTGATAAAAAACAAGCAAATTAATTGCAGGTAATTTTCCTGTTGGTCGAAATGCCACCCCATTTCATGCTTCATAAACCTGAGTAAAATAGATAAGCTGCTAATTATGTCTATAAGACAATGTTCTGGCAAATAACTGTTATTGCACTAATTAAACTTATTGATAACTTGATCCCATACTTCAACCTTGACATTTATTAGTTTACTACGACCTATAGCCTACCAAAATAAACATTTAAGCTGATTTTTTACAACTGTCTATTTCCTCAGAAAACATATATCACACACACTGACTGACACTAATTGCATAGCTATATATTGTCCCTGCCAGCATTAAATTTATAATGAACGTTTCCTGTCATGAATGCTACAAGATATGCCTACACAGCGAAATATCTTCTGGGATGCTTTTGGCATAAATCTCTTCCATGTGAAGCCAGGCAGTATTAAACTAGTTATTTGAAGTTAGTCAAAGTGTTGATGGCACAATATTCACTGCATCGTAACTGCATATATACTACCTATGTGTGTATATATATTGTAGTGCTTACAGTCGAGATGATCTTGCGAAGGGTGATGGAATCCAAGTGTTCGTACACAGTAGACAGTAGAGGTGCTACATCAACGACGTCATGTACCATCGTAAAGAACCCGCCGCTAAAAAACATAGACTCAAAATACATAATGTACAAGACTATCAGTGCACGAGTGTACGACAGCTTATAGCTATCATATATTGTTTATAAATACTATCACATATTTGACTATGTTATAAGTTAACTGATACCAAGCTTACTGATTTATGATATATCTGTAAAATGCAAATCAAGTGAACGACAATATGGGCAAGAACATAAATTCTCACACAGAACAGAAATATGAAATCCTGTTAACTATACCTTCCAAATTCTTCTAGAGCAGATGCCTGAATTAGAGGCCACTTCTCAATGCAGATATCATGACAGCTGCTGCTATGGCCTGGAAATGTCATTACAGACCGAGTTAAATTAAAATTAGTTAAGCATTCCAGTAAGTTAATATTAACAAGCTATGTTGATAAGTAGATACATCTGTTATTACTTACCGGAAACATGGTAGGGCACACCAACTGATTTACAGCCTTTCAACATGGCAACAAAGCTAGAAATCTTGTACTCTTCAGCTAGATCTTGGTCCTCATACTGTATAAAAGGAAACGATTATCACAAAATTACAAGTGTGAATGAAAGTTTGGGATGCTTCGAATGCATCAAAGCAACGTAGAAGCCATGAAATACAGTATGTAACAGTGAACGGATGCCTGTTTAATTACAATATCGATTCATTTTTTCAAGTGATTATACTTACATAAGATTACACGGGCACATTCTGAGCCATCAATTATTATAAGTAGAGCAGTCACTACTAGATATCGAGCATACATAGAGTTACATATTGAAACAAATGTAAAAATTATTATATATCAATATAAATATGCACGCACATACGCACGCACCCACACGCACACGCACGCACACTCATGCACGCACGCACACTCATGCACTCACGCACACATGCACGCACATAAAGATTAAGTTCTATTTAACTTACTTATTAGCAACCTACACATACCTGATATTCAGTTAAACAGTGCACAGTTAGGTTCTCCCATTGAGCAAAGTAGGGAAAGAGTTGCTTCAGGTTCACTGGGTTGCAGTACACGGCTACAGAATTTGATTTTACCACTATCACTACATCTGAAATGCAATTGGAAAAATCAATATAATGGGTTAATTCTCCATGCTGCTTTCAATTTTCATGTGACACTTCCTAAACAATTGTCAAACAGTGACAGCGTCTATCTATGTTCGCAAAAGCTTGAAAAATAAACAAATTGATACATCATTCATTTTTATATTTATATATTTTCATGTATATATATCATTAAACGAGACCCAGCTCTCTCTGTAACAGCAGCAGCAGCAGCAACCAACAACAACAACAACAACAACAACAACAACAACCACAACAACAACATCAACAATATGAAATCAATAACACAGAAACGATTGCCTGACTCACCATCCCAGTCGTATTGACCTTGTGCTTCCCTATCAAGCTGTAATTCTTCCTTGCGAAGGTTAGGGAACAAAAAATTAAAGAGCTCATCTGCACCTATGCTATTTCTAAAAAGGAAACCAAACAAACCAGCTTATATTCTCAGTCTCACTATAGTGACCAAACAAGACTTTTCCTTATTTCCACAATATATAGATATACTAGGGTAGAAATTAAGAAAACACCTGAGCTACTTCTCATCTGAAATAGTGACGTCACAATCGACTTTTCGGTAGAGGCTTTAAGTTTTCTGGGTCAAATTATTTGGAAGGTATATAACAGCTATTTCTAGCTACATATTAACATGCTTTCTCACACTAAAGGTCAGCCAGTGCAACAGAAAAATGCCGAGTAAATAGGCAGCATGTTTAAGCTACTGTTTACTAGTACTAGGCAGTACTGTGCAATCAATATTTTGGGGGGCACAAGACCTACACATGCATTGTTTGTGAAATAAGCACGTTCCTGCAATCAGTCCCTATATGGCAAGTTTTAATGAGCTAGCTGCATAGTAATGGTGCACCTCACTCCCCTCCAATAGATTCCCATTCTGAATTCACCTTCCATTCCAGTATTATTGGGATACTAGCTTACATTATTAAATAATTAAAATGTACGTGTTTAAAGGTGTTTACTTTCAGACACAATTGTCCCACTAAGAATACATCTTTTATCTCAAGAGATTTTCTGTATGAATGCATCTGCAACTATATAGTGGAGGTGAATGGAAAAACGCTATTAACGTTACAAATTTTTGCCATAGATCATTTCTCTGGAATGCAGGGGATTATTATATTTGATCAAATATATATATTCAGTCTGTGCCCACTTATTCATTTTAAAAATACCCCATACGAAGGATATATATACCTGCTATATTGTTGAATGCATATATTTTTTTATACTTATACTCACCTAGAATCAATCCCAGTTATACAAACTATAGCATCAGCTTTCTCTGACACTTTATTTCTTGGCTTCAAAGGTTGTACTGGTTGAACATCATGACACAACAATTCTTGTACTCTTTTAAGTCGGTTCCTTTAAAAAAAAAATTAATACATGAATGGGTATAAAAGTAGGGTTATAACTAATGAATACAGGACTATATAAAGTCTTGGCTAGAATTGACATGGTAAAATTAAATGTATATCAGGGTGAGATTTTAGCACCAGCCAACATTTGGAAATATTGTGACTGGCAAAAACACAGGCTCTTCCAGTCATATAGTCCTCTGTGAGTTTGATGCACACCAGTGCAGTTGGCATATGCATGCAGTGAGACAGTGTGTTACAGCGGTACATTTGCACGGCATCTACGTGAAATTGTTAGGCGATGGAAAATACATAAACCTTAAGATTTTGGTAGTAAATACAATTTATGTTTATATACTGGTCATCATTTTATTATTGAAACAGCCAAAGTGGCTGCATGTGTTTTAGGCATTAACTTCTTACTTAGGCACAGATTGACAAATTTTCCATCATCATGCCACCATACATGATTTTGTGGAGGTGGCATAGTTGGGTAGTGTGTTACACAACCTACATAATAAAGTATATGCCACCTCCACATTCCATCGATGCCAGATTTTCAGCAGAAGGGCTAAGTTAATTGTATGGCTTTACTTGTAGAGTACAATAGTAGGGTTAAACATGTATGTGTTAACTTGGTATTTTATGCAATGTACTGTCCGTCATTGGAGCGTAGCCAGTTGGCAGCGCACCATCCGGCCTGGCAATATAAAGCATGCAGGTGACTATATTGGCTTACTATTCAGGCAAGGAATGGCGAGGAGAATAAGGAGTGACTTTTTGGCTCATTTACAGATTTTAGGGAGAAGGGGAAAAAGGAGAAAAACAGAACCTTTCAGGTTAGGTCCATAAAAACTTATTTTGTAGTTTCATGTACGGAAAGAGGAGGCCACACACCCTAACACATGGACAACCCAAGCCAGAAGAAGCCAGGGACAGAACAACGATCAAGGGAGCATCCCACCTTGGCAGTTGTTAGGGAATTTATACAAGTAGTTAGGGCTTGTGTTAGCACCAACGGCAACGTATCATGTCTTGTATCACATATGATATTATGCCAGAAGTGGTGAGCACTAAAAACTTATTGAACCGCGCGTTTAAACCAGTTTGTTATTGAATTAATGCCTGTTTTCCCATAGGCTAGCAGCCGTACACAAAACACAAGTGACACGTACATCACTGTACTGTAGCTAGTACTGATCATACTGCACAGCTGTATCATACTCAGATACTGTACTGATAGTGATACAGCGCAATAAATTTTAAAACCTGATGACTGTTCTCACCGATAATACGTAAGCTTAATTATTAATTTGTAATAAATGCTACTATTGTCTTACATTTTCGTATAAACACAAACACCATGCACAAGTGAATGGATACCAAACTCCAAAGCACTGAAGTAGACTTCTCTCACAACACAGTTGCTACTGACGCGAGCCCGACAGGTGTCAGGTATTCGCTAACCACTGATGTGCGCGCCACCTAACGCCGTTTGTGAAAAACAGCACGAATCATCGATCATTGATCACGAGAAAGAATATAAAGTAAAATAAAAGTATCATACATAATAACATAGTAGCAGTGCTGACGCCAACTACACTACCACCTCCTTCGTTGAGGAAACTATCAGAAACTCGTCGGGAATCTATGCAAAATCCTCTTACAGCAAAAATCGCAGTATAGTAGTACATGTACGTAGGCCTACCGATCAGTGTAGGCCTACCGATCTTGATCAGTATTATCAAGAGCGTCTTCTTCTACGCTTCTACCATATACTATATATACTACCATAATATTCTACATATACGCTCTTGGTATTATGAGTATAATTATGATGCAGGGTCAATGCCTGGTTTAACTGTATACGTATGCGCGCACGTGCGCACGCACACGCACGCACGCAAACCCACACATTACATTGTATCCGATTATGTACTCTTGATTATATATTATATTATCAGGAGTGAATAATAGAGACTACAGTCTACAGTACTACATAGAGACTCTAATTATTCACTCCTGATATTGTGTGTGTGTGTGTGTGTGTGTGTGTGTGTGTGTGTGT
>NW_014577607.1:0-896 GCF_000485595.1 Priapulus caudatus
TAACTTTATTTTTTTTGGTCGGTGACCCATGGTCTAATAATATATATATGTTCGCATAACTGGTAAATGGATACGCACGGCCATAGGGGGGCAGGGGGGCAGCTGCCCGCCTCCCACCGCAGGCTACGGCCCTGGTATTCCATGCATAACACCAAATGTATATAGGCTGGATATAGTATATATATTATACTATATAGTATGTATATATATATATATATATATGTATATTATAGTATGTAACACCACAAATATGTGCACCGATTTGCATTTCAAATTAGATTGCTTACATAGGTCAACAAACCTAGCGCGTGATTTCTGCTCTCGCGAGACCGGAAACCTGTTTTGTTTGGCCAAGTGAACCTCATGCATGGTGATCTCCACGTCAGCATGGATGGATATAGGAAGTGCTGAAAAGCATTTCGTGTGATCGACTTAATTAGACAGGTTTCAGGGGCATCGCTTTCCAAAATTCTTCCAATTCCACCGTTTCAAAATTGTATGTTGTTCCATACATATATATAGCTCTAAAAATGTCCTCACCCGCAAACACGTTTTTATCACACAATGAAAGAATTTGTCCTGTCAAAATAAGTGCCGCAGTGCGACAGGGCTCATCTGGTGTCTGGTGTTCTGCTGATAAATTCATTTGTGCATAGCAAGACGTCTTATACATATTTCTTCTTTATTCTTGTTTGACTTTCGTAGCCAATTCGAACAAATATATCAGCTACACTTTCGCACCCACCTAATCTCTATGGGCTAATTCTAATAACAAGAACAATAATAACAATTCAAATACAAGTTAATGAATGACACTGACGTTGACATAAAAGATTTCAACATATGAGCATGAATCTCCAAGTTTAATTAGAGGGGTCAAGGGGTTCCTTCTCTCC
>NW_014577607.1:2508-18683 GCF_000485595.1 Priapulus caudatus
TATGTTCGCATAACTGGTAAATGGATACGCACGGCCATAGCTACAGGATATATGTTAAGATTCAAGATGAAAAGTAAATGTATATTATATGGTACTAGTTATTATTTATTCGTTTAACAAAGTTACATGAGAATAAAATCTAATTTAAAGTAGGCCTATAGTTGCCGCGAGATGGCGCGTGCAAGTGTAATCAATAATTAAAGATAACATCGCCATTCTTGAGATACCCTAACTAGCTCCCTGGGGAGTTGCTGAAATCCTACAGTCTAAAATCCAAGTAAGTATATTCAGGCAGGTGATAATTTCACTCAGCTCTGAGTTAGCACATGTGCATTGCAGGTTGGCAGGCAAAAATTATGATTAGAAGAGTTCCAGCCATGGGCTGCCCCGTGTTTTTGCCTACCCACGCGAGCATTCACTGATTCAGCCTTCAGAATGCTATAGACAGACTGCTTTAGAAAATAATATGATTTAAGGAGCGTAAACCTTGTTCAACAAACATTTGCCTTTGCAATTAAACTGTGCAACGGTAGCCTCACATTCACACAGGTATGGGCTCTAGTAATAGCAAAAGCAGTTCAGTCCTTTGTTAACAGTCAACAAATCAATGTTTAAGTCTCTTGAGGGTCAAAAGGTTATCTGACACTTATTCTTCGCATGTCAGTGGAAAGTACATTTCATGGTCCTTTCAATAAAGCCATAAAAATGGTAGGTCACCGCGGAAACAAAAAAGTTTTCCAATCGCTCCGTCAGACCATGTCCTCAGAAAATGTCTAAAATCTGCCCTGTGCCCCATTGACCTTTGACCTGTAAACTACAATTTCGGCACAGTGATGGCTTTTCCTACCATGATGCTATACACCGACTATCACGAGCCTAGGTCGAGCCGTTTAGATTTGTGCCGCAATTCTGCATTTCCTCCCTATACCTTAAGTTAAGGAGGGAATGTTCCTTCTTTGACCCCCAGCTTCGACATCCCAACTCGTTTTCGGATTACCCCCCCACATCCTGAATATCGTGACCGTACGTCGAGCGGTTAAGATTTCTGCCCAACTGTTGACGCACGGACGCACGCTCATGCGATTCTACAAGCTGCATCTGACTATGTCAGATGAGCTAAAAACATTTAATACAAGAAATTTTTTAATTTTTTTAAAAATAGTTTCGTGTTCATTGCATTCGTGTCCCGTTTCACAACAGTACATGTACAACCTAGTAGCTACACTACAGAGAATACGACTACAGATGTGACAATCAAAACTGCAATTAGCAGCGACTAAAAACTAACTTCTTTCAACTTTCACTCCTGCAATGATATAACATTGTAATAAGATTGAGCGATTCATTTAGTTCTTTTTCCTAGTAGTATTCTAGAAGCGCATGATAAGCTAATGTACTAGCTCGCCTAAACCTAGGCTATCCTCCACCAGGTCCAGTCGGTTAAATTGAACCTGTTGTTCCAACCACTTGGCAGTGGTCAACAGGAGCTTGTCCTCAAAGTTATTGGCCATCAGCTGCAGACCGATGGGCAGTGACTGGCTGGATAGTTTCACTGGAACACTCACGGCAGGCAGACCTGTCAACAGAATGCAGAAGAGACCCGAATGTTAAGGTGATCACAGATACATGGACAGAATCTCGAATCTCGCTGGATGATGGTATATGAGGGGACAGGTTCAGAGGAAACTACATGTAGTGAGTTTTAAGGTGAGGTGAGCCAACGCTCATGCACGTAATATGCAAGTCGAATTTAAGCCATTATCAATTGCTTCGAGAAGAGATTCAGACACACATTCTTCCCGGAATGCTACTTTAACGAGGGGCTGAGCGATATGTAAAACACACAGGACACATCTGAGACTAATGTAGGCAGCACTAGGAGTTAAAAATTTTGTCCATGTTAGTATTAGAAGCATACACATTTTAAATTCTATTGAAACAAGTGGTTTTCCTATACTACACTCACATAGATTATTGTAGACAGTAGGGAATGCAAGCGAGGACAGTAAGAGAACAAGCAGGACTGGCCATAAAGGAAGTGACAGGGCCTTACTAATACGGATAGTGGTAAGGAGTGATAAATTGATATATCCATCTTGAGTTTGACAATCAAGACCCTCTTGGATATTGATGCTAGGTCGGTCAAGAGCTCACCCAGCCAGTTTGCACTTAGTTTTACACGTGTGAACGCACATGTCAACTCTGCGACGACCTGTAGCCAAGCATTATATTTAGAATGTCCCGCTGCTATGCCGATAGGCTCGAGCTGTCAGCCAATCATGCTGGGCAGATAGGTAGATAGTCTTGACATTTGCACATGCGCGGCCTAACGCTCACCGGCCATGTTGGCAGGCTGAGTGAACACGTCCTCCTGCGCACTCATCGTACGATTGTCGTGTTGCGTCGCCTCCTTGTAAGGTGGCGCCACCGTCAGCGTCGTCGGTGTCAGCAGGACGTCGACGCCGGCGTCAAAAGCGCGGCGGAAGTCGGCAGTGATCAGCTGTCGCACCTTCTGTGCCTGAACGAAGTAAGCATCATAGTTGCTGAAAAACAAAGCAAAGGTTCCCCGTGTAGCGACAGAAGCAAAATCGATGCAAAGTTGGATGGACTGTGCACGCACGATTTAACCTGGAGGGTTTTGCATACAATTGAAGCGTAAACAAAACAGCGTAAAAGTTGAAACTAAAAAAAATATAGAGATCAGATATATGGTGGATAGGGCTAAATGTTGAAGATAAACCAGAATGTCAACATAAAACTACAACTAGAGCCACCTGCAGGTGAGCCTGAATTTTTTTAAACAGAAAATCAGGTAATTATGTGTATGCCACAAATGTAAAACAATTGGACAGTGCACAAATAATTAGGACGTACCAATTAGATACCAATTCCGCCATTACACAGAACCAAGTGGCACCACTGCATTTAGCTACTACTGAAGATAAATAGATGCACCATTATGAATTGAGCACTGCAGCGTAACCTTGCTTTTTCTCAACCGTACAGAGTATTGAACCAGAGTCACTTTACCTTATTCCCAATAAATATTCCTATTTGTTAATAAATACCGTTTCAATAGAAAGTAGTTGCCGGCAAGAATTCGTCCCCTCACAACATCGTTGAAGCCAGTGTGCCGTGAATCTGCATAGAGGGCGTGAGTAGACAAAGCCTGCTCGCTTCTGTACCCTGAAGACACGAAGAATGCGAATAAAAAAAAGCCAAGACACAATTCCTGTAAATTATCGACGTGAGAGTGAGAAAACTTGTAAACGTAGTAGGCAGAGCCACGCATTTGACAGCAGGGCCCAATCCATGCCATTTTTCATACCGAATACCGGCGCCCAAATTACGACCCCTAGCAAAACGCCCAAATTACAAAATTCATAACCACAAACAGACGAAAAAGTTACGTGCACGAGGCAAAACGAGGCTGACCTGGTCAGCAGAAATCCAAAGAAATGCGTCGCAACTAACAATGCGACATATATTCCGGCTTGAGTCAACCAGGTTGCAGAAATAGACCGCATGCGTGCACTACAAGCAAGTGATAACTTAGCCGACTCTTACCATACTCGATCCCGTCATATCGTGCCATGTTGGAGGCCACCTCGCAGACACACAGCACCGAGTAGCAGACGATCGAGTACTGTGTATGCGGCAAGGACACTCGGGTCACTTTCGCACCTGCCCGCTCAAACAAGTCTGCCACCCACGTCCATGTGTCCAATGTCTCCTCGGATAAACCCGGTGCGTGGTACTCCTGAACAAGACAAAGAGTAAACACAGTCATTCTCGACACGCACGCTGTAATGTCGAAACCACAAGCTCTCTGCTAGTATGTGAATGATCAACAATCAACAATAGATATTACTTACTTCTGGGATTCCAATGTGAAGGCCCTCAATCGAGGCATCATCTGGTAAACTAAATGGAACAGAGCAATCTTGCACAGTCGTGGAGTCCATCACATCAATGCCACTTATAGTTGCTACAATAAAGGAAGAAGAAATTGGCGACACCCACATAACTACTACAGAAGCTGGGGTTATAGGTATATTGCATTAATGAATGTGTAAAGAAGCACTAAAATAGCCTTTCGTGTTGTACCCTGCCCACTACTACTACTACAAAGTAGAGTGGGCTAGATACCTTAACAGAGCTCCCACTGGGTGTTTTAAAGTTTGAACACAGACTTGAGCCACTTTTTTGCAACCAATAAAAAACTACAGCTATTATAATATACTTACCATATTATACGTGCTAATTTTTATGCCATGTTTTTGAGTAGTTTGTTTAAATGTAAAAATGAATATAAATTACTTTGACCAAATGACCAATTGACTCACAAAATTTGTTAGTGCCTAGATGCAACAGCAATTTGACGGCAGCTAATTGTTTAGTTGTAATTTTATGTGCAGTTAAATAATTTGCCAAACGGTGTACACAATATAGTAAATTAAAATTGGCACTGTTCTTCAATTATTGCATTTTGTGAATGTGCCAGGAGTATAATCATGTTAGGATTTCGACATCAATCTATTTTACATGAACATATCACCTAAGATTGCAGCTGCGTCGTCTGTGCATCGTGTAAACATAGAGGGAGTATCCAGAGAGTTGACAAGAGGAATGAGCCCATGTCTTGAAACCAGTCCATACGTTGGTTTATAGCCAACGACGCCACAGTATGAAGCGGGGACTCGTGTAGAGCCACCTGTGTCCGAGGATAAAGCCCTACAGGGTAGAAGGACAAGTTGAGCCAAGTAATAACATGTGTGCTATGTATAAGAAGTGATCAATGTGTATGCCAACTTGCACTGAGTAATGTTCTTTAGACAGTAGAAATGCACTTCTAAAATTCTTATCCACAGTATATGAAAATGATGCTATAGGCTAACCAATTTCTAGTTAAAATAAGCATGGCCATTGCCATGTAACAGCTTGCCAATGCCATCACAAAATGGTAATAGATATTTCCCAATTATAGCATTTATTTAATTTACCTTTTATAATATCACAATAATTAAATTAAATCTATGACATCTATAATTACGTTTTTCAGAGACGTTTAGGGCTTAGTATCTAGAGATATGTCTGATATTGATGTCACTCACCCAAAACATGACCCACTTGCTACTGCAACAGCACTTCCTCCCGAACTTCCACCTGCTATTAACCAATCATCTTCTTCCATGGAGAAGCTCTTGTAGCTATCATCATAGTTATCTGGTATTCTCTGACTAGCTGACAGACTCACACCATGGCCACTCTGCGCTTGCTGTATCGCAACACCAGCTGATGACGTGACTGCTGTTAACATTTGACGTTTCCTCGCGTAAACACGGCTCCACGGGTTTCTAACAGGGCCATATATGCTGTCTAAGGAGCCGGACCTGTTATAAGAACATGAAGATCACACTACTGTTAAAACTGTAACTACACCACATAATAGAAAACAATTAAAAATTTGACGTCATATTGTAGTTGTAAGTGCTGATTTGATCTAAACTGTTTAAGACTTATATATAAAAGAATATAAAAAACATTTATTTGTTGCACAGTGGGTCCAGCACTGGGTTGACTTCTACTAGACCCACTGATTTGATGCCATTGCTGTTGTCAGCTTAAAACGCTGAGTGCCCAGAAGTCGGAAAATTAGCGTTGGAAAAAAGGTTCAGTGGTCAAGTTAAATCGACTTGCCTAGACCCCAAACAATCGTTGGTCGGACAGACCAGACGAATTTTGCTCTATGTGGTTTTCTCTGCACATCAACTGTTTTTTCTTATCAAATCCGAAGTATCAATAAAACAATAAATCCACACCTTCATGCTGTGTTACCTATTCAATATTATCAGAAGTAGATAATTATCTACTTCTGATATTATGTATTTCACTAATACATAGCAGGGTTTCTTATACATAAGAGACACAGTGGCGCACCGCCGTTGTCAAATTTAACATCGCCGTTGTGAAAATGTTCCTGTATTTACTGATAAGTATATCCTGTATCTATATACCTATAAGTATATCAATACATCCTGTATTTGAATCCATCATGCACATTTTTCCCCCAAACTGGCCATTACCTCCTTTGTCTAATTTTCCCTCAGAAGAAACCCTGCATAGCATTTATTAATTTAATATTACTATCGAATGCATATACACGTCTGTCCAAACCAATTCAATCATACCCCATTGCAAACTCATCCATGTTCGTTTTCCCAACTACAGAAGCGCCCGCATCTAGAACCTTCTGCACAACCGTTGCATTGTAAGGTGAGTAAAAGTTCTCTAGCATCGAGGACGCACATGACGTCTTTATTCCTGCGGTACAGTAGTTGTCTTTGACGGCAATTGGAATACCATCTAATAGGCCAAGAGGCTTGCCTGTAACATCATCAGTATGAATTCATATTAATTAAGAATTCGATCCAGAGTAAAACAAGTGGTAATAGCAATGTAATGTGATCAGCTACCGATCTGATGTGGCTACTGCTCACTGCATTGAGCTGTCACATACATCCAAATCTATCTCCTCAATATAGCTACTCCGTTAATATAAGCAAAGTTGTGGATGAACATATTATTGATTAGGAAATAACACACATACCGTAGCTCTGCACCGAAGCATTGCGTAACTTGTGCAACCTTCTTTAACATTGCTAAAACTTGTTTTGAAATTTTACGAATTCAATGTATATTGCGAAATTGAGATGAAGAAACGCAGCGAATTTCATGAAACATCGACTATTAAGTGTCCTTCGAACGTGTATGTCTATATATATATATGTAAATCTTTTCAGTTGAAATTTATAGGTTTCAAATTTGGCTACATAAAAAATTTCAATATTCAATATCCATTAGAAATATTTAAAAAAAAGTTTTAATACCAATGGCTGTATCGTTGCTTACAACGACGATGGCACCACTACTAGCCCATCTGCTTTCAAAGTTGCGCATCCTAACTTTTCGGCTGCAGGCTACAGACCGAGGGTGATTCTTATTTATAAATTTTAGAGGATAAGGATTGCAATATCTTATAAACAACTTCTAGATTCAGTTATAATTTATTCTAAAATAAAAATCGTTCGGATAAATAGCAGTTAGGTATAAATATAATAGCAGTTTTGTGATTAGACCTCGGTCTGTAACAAGCAAAAGAAATCGGCAAAAGCGCATCTTTGTCAGAGTGGCAGAACAATCGCGCGGTTTCTTGTCAGCAGCCCAAAACAAAGATTTCGAACTCACTGTTGTTTTATGACAAATGTGAATGCATGATTATAGGAATTTGTAGGTATATACTATTATTTATGCACAAACTAACATAATATACCCTAAAAATATAGGGTGTAGTATCACTTTAAACACAATGCTCAATGCATGCATATACCTAGTGCTATTCGTTCATCCGACTTTTCTGCCAATTGCTGTGCATAGTCTGGCAATTCCGTTATGAATACATTGAGTCTTTTTGCCAGCTGGCTCCGCCGTATACACCAAGAGCATACTTCGCTAGGAATCAAACTACCATTCCTTAGTTTCTGGGCAACCTGGAAAACATTTCCAACCATACTAAAAGATACTGAATGCAAAGTAATAATAAGCCAGATTGGAAAGTGCCGCCGCCATATTGAGGTCAAAGTGCAAGCGGTATAACATTGGCTCGGCGCGCCATTGAGAAGTACACGAAAAATGTCAACAGTTGTGCGTTTTTACTTTCTGCATTAACACAAACATTGCACAATATCCCAAATTAGCACAATCATATTTATAAATGTTTCTATAAACAGAAAGGCACCTGTGAATTGAACTGTGAAGTACGATGTTATTGAAGAGAAATATAGATGAAAAACCTAGACGTTCCGACGCAGCCGTTATCTTTGTAGTAGACTGGTTCAAGCTCGATAGTTCCACGTGACGTCAGTGTAACACGAGTGGAACTGTCGAGCGCGGACCCGTAAATGGGATAAGTACATGAGCAATGGTGGCGCATTGCTTATGTACTTATCCCATTTACGAATCGGCTTCATGGGAAATTTGCCGCAAATTCGAGCAGGATTTCTCATATAATTCTGGGTAAAGTATGTGGTACCAAGTTGCAAGACGTATATTTCGAACAAGTGACCATTCAGCTACACACAGATGCCAATATCATGGGGTGTTGCTATCCCCCGGGCGTGGAGGGAGGGTCACGTGATACAGTTGACGTATACTTCAAAATCATTAATCATCCGGTAACGCTAACTGAAACACCTCCAACGTTAACCATAACACTAAATATATATATCTCGGAGCGCTATATATATAGGTATTGTGATCCACAAAAATTAATCTATGGTGTGGGGACAGATATCATGATGCAAAAACCCTAACCCTAACCCTATCCCTAACCCTAACCCTAATCCTAACCCTAATCCTAACACTATCCTAACACTAGTGCTGCCACGTTGCGGTCACCTCCCTCCATGCCCGGCGGATAGCATTACCCAATATCATGGCCGTTGGACGTGTATTTCATCTCTAGTGCTTTGAAGAAATTAGAGCGTTCTGGAATTTCTGTGCGGACGCTTTCTTACCTTCTCTATATCACTGTGTATTTGTGCATGCACAAGGGCGTGCGCGCTATCTGTTGCAGCGGTGTATTGGACGGTGATGAAGTGAAGTTATTAGGTCAAATCAAACATTAAGACTATTACTGGTACTGGTAGGTCTAGTAGTAGCACTGACAAGTTTTATTTATTAACCATCATTTTACGCAGTGGCTAGAGGTACGGTAGCCGTCGTTCGTTGAAGCCCCTTTTTGGCGTTAGGGTTAGGGCAGGCCTCGACGCTTATTTTCAGATCTGCGTTGCTCCTCTCGCGGCAACAAGAAAGCCCAATTTTTACTTGTCCGCAGATTTTCATTTTACTGTGTACCTAAATTTACTTTGTGCCCCAACTCATATATTGAGCCAGATTAATGCCTCCTGCTTTTGGCTTCAGCTGGCCCCCATATCATATTATCAGCGAGTGTATATATTATCATATACGAATCTATATGTAATAAATAGATTATATTAATAGAATTATATATACAATATATAACATAGATATATATATTAATACACTCGCATATATTTTTTGCAGTATTTCCCTGCCCGTGCATATAGGCCTCGCCAACAATACCTAGGCATGTGTCTGCGTCGGCGCGCTTTGCCCAGCGTGCGTGCCGCACTGCCATGTGGTATTACACTTACAGTATATTACACCGTATTTACGTTGCTGTATAAAGCCGGCGCCCTTTATTGTACACAAGTTCAATGGTTCAAAAAAATCAGGGGGCTGCGACTTTATAGACAATCAGCAGGACTCCTTAAAGAAATCTTGTTAATGTACCAATGTTGCCCTTTTACCAACTTTATTCAATGCAAAATATGGCCGTGCGTACTTATGAATATACATGAATTATACTATACAACGAGTAAATACAAAAAGAATACATGTAAAATACGCCGTAAT
This sequence comes from Priapulus caudatus, assembly GCF_000485595.1. Lineage (NCBI taxonomy): Eukaryota > Metazoa > Priapulida > Priapulimorpha > Priapulimorphida > Priapulidae > Priapulus > Priapulus caudatus. The sequence goes on from NW_014577607.1 coordinate 12,007, forward strand.
GAAATTCACAAGGTATTATGTTTGCTGCCTGACGACTCATTGTGTAGTCCATTACGATGCCCATGCTTAGTTTCCTCAATCACAGGAAAGAGGTTTTGCCTGTCGGCCATCTCATCTCAGCCGATTGCCCACCCCCTACATACTTCAGCCAGATGAATTTATGGACCCAAACCGCAACTTAGTAAACAATCGATACCCCACCTAGTAACATAAGATCAATGCCTCGCCCGCGCCAGGGAGGTATGCCATTGCCCGCTGTTCTGAATAAATCTGCTAATGGCCCTAACAGTTTGGGATGTCCGGGGCTGCCCCTTTATTTCAGGGACCTCTTGAACACGCTTTGCAAGCTGAGATGTAAGACTGCGATAGCCGCCCCCTGGGCTCAGAGGATGTTAGGAATACTTAAACACTAATAACTTTTCAGTTGTCGATCGGCCGCCAACTAGTCGCAAGTGATGATGTTTTGTCCGGACATAGTCTTTCACTTGCCTCCCGGACGCCCAATCGGAAACCGTTAGTTGTCAGGGGGATAGAGAAAAAAAAAAAACCGCGCCCCTGCGTTAGCGGCTTAGCCGTTTGTAGGGTTAGCGTTTAGGAGTTAGGGCTTAGCCGGCTTGCGCTTCATAGGGTTTTAGCGGTTACGGGCTGGTCTGCCGCCTCATCTAACTCTCAAATCGCTGATTTTATTTCCAAGGCCGTTATTTCGAAATCTGGCGCCACCGCCTTACCCATCTTTGTGCTTCGCTTAAGTGATGACAGGGCCCTCGTTGCCATCCCACCGGGCCGTGGAGCCCGCGACGGGTCACGTGATACAGTTGCACGCCCTAATACTTCAAAAATATATTACTCATCCATGGTAACCGTAACTCCAACACCTCCAACGCTAACCCTAACACTAACTATATATATATACGGCAGCCCCGCTTTATATCATGGGCGGGTACTGTGACTCCACAACAAAGTTCAAATTCAGTATGGTGTGCCGCCCCGACAGATATGATGATGCAAAAAACCGGCGTAACCCTAACCCTAACCCTAATCCCATAACCCTAACCTAATCATAATAGATAAATACTAATACTACTATTAACTATTAAATCCTAATACTAGTTTTTTTGTTTTGACTGCCATGTTGCGGTTTCCCTCCACGCGCGCCGGGGATAGCATGTACCCAAGCTATAGAAAGCGACATGACTCCCGTAGCCTGTCCAGCCTCGCAGACGATTAAGATATGGTACGGCGCCTACGCCAAGTAGCAAAGACTCGCCATCATTATTATTGAAGACCCCCGCTCCAAGCCCTGGCCTGTCGGGCCCCTGTGGCTCCACTAATTAGTTATAACTAATTAGATTTATAATACACCTTAATTAGCAGGCAGCACTGCCCTAATCAATCCATTAGATTAGACCACTCCCTTCGCTCCTGAATCTGCCTATAACCTATGTCTGTACACTGCACTTCTGAGCTCTAAAAGTCGGTACTATCAACAGCCGCCCCACATTAACTGCCACGCCCTGGGCCCACTTATAGGACCGCACCCATGCCGCGGCATGCCAATGGGCCACCAACTTAACTCAGCTCCAAAGTCGCAGCGTCGAGAACTATGGTATTTCCGCATTGTGCAGAGGGGTGGAGCCCGGAGTTGTGTATCGGCGCTTGTGGCACAAAACATTGTTGCTTGTCAAGTAACAAATTCAATAATACAGTAATTTGTTTCACAATTTCAACTCTTCAATGACACACCAACCTACAAAACTATCTAATATCTTACAATAACGCCTCTACATATTATAGATCGCCTTAATTATTACCTTGACAACAAACTAATGAATTTAATTCATATCCACAAACCACTCCCCAACACCGCCCTCATCTGCCTACTCCACGTATTGCGTCAATACATAGCATTCGGCACCGATACTGACTCAGCGCGCAATGCACTGGGGGGCACAGCGCGCGAAACCATGGCCCAGCTATTGAGAAAATGGTTCGCCAACAATCGACATGACTATTAGCTTTACACCAAGACAAAAAAATCACCGCAAGCCCCCCCCTAATCACACATCTCGCACACGATAGTTAAGAGATGCTAATACCAACTCTTCTCACAGTGCAAAGCCCCGGCTAACTACACACCTCTAAAAGACCAATACTTCACTACAATCGCCAGAATTAAGAGGCCATTTTTAATTGCCACAAAATCCCACAGCCACCGATTCCTTTCCTAGCCCCCCCCCTCCGCCCAGCCGACTACCCACTTGGGCCGCCCGCATAACAGTTCGGTCCATTTCGCCCACCTCGACCCCATGACGCAGCTCCGGTCCTAATCACGCCCCCTCACACCTGTATCGCCATACCAGGCCCGGTCTCGCGTTCCCCGCTCCTCCACCTACACTTCACGCGGCACGCCTGCTACCGCTTCGCCCCTTGCTCCCACCGACGCTCGCCCACGCGCAAACCGACCTCGACAATCCCCGTCTTCCGCCGCCAACACTCACTGACGCGAGCGCTACACCCGGGCCAATCAGCCACATCACGCGCAGCAGGCTCCTTGCGCCTGCACGTCATCTTCTCAGTTAATCTCAAGTCTGCCTGATCCTCGATAACGAGGCTGGCCGAAACGCCCAGGCGCTTGGAAGACTGCTGCGTACACCGCCCCGGCCCCCGCGCGCAAAAGCGCTTCAAGAGCTCTGTCAGGTGAAGCTGAAACATAACCGCGCCTGCTTATTCATAACCAGAGTTAGTCTACAGCGTCCCCTAGCGGCGCCAGTTCAAGGCCCCGACCCCTAAAAAATTTTCTGTGCGCACAACCACATACGCCCGCCACCCGCCGGAGTTCGGCGCTCCACGCCCCCCCCCCCCGCCCCGACGCCCCCCCCTTTCACCGTTCTCCCGCGCCCCAGCTGCACTCCACACCCACCCTGCTCCGGCCGACCTGCCCCCGGACCCCCCAGCCCCCCCTCCACCTCCTTCCTACCGCAGGCAGCTCTCTCCAAGAAACACCAATCTCCAAACATTCAAACGCATCACCGCCCCCCGCCCCCTGCCCCCCCGATCCCACTACAATACTGTTCACCACATTATCACGACCTCTCCTGACTCCATTCTCCTACCTGCTTCACCCTCAAGCGAAGCCCAGCTTCGCACCAACATTCCCCCTTCACTATCAACAGACACTTTCGTTTTCCGCCCGCGCCGCACTGCCACACAATAAGCAGGCGCGCTGAACGCCCTGGCACCACACACCAAGTGTCGCCCTAAACCTCACCGCTTTTTTCATCATCCCTAGATCACGTCCCCAAAGTCAACGAAGGCTTGACTCCGCACAAACCTCTGAAGCCATTACTGAACGTGTACCACTCCAGTTGCCAGTCTCTATTGAAGCGCTATTCCATTCTTCGTATTGCCTACCTGATGACATTTTTATTTACCCATTTCTGAAGCTTTTACACTTCGCCCGTTTACTCCTCTCTTTATATATTCTGTCATAATACACCTCTCGCAGTCCGCCTCATGAAATTCTCCATCGCGCGTTCGATTCCCCACCCACTCCCGCTGTTAATTCCGCTCCCGCACACGCAACACTCCTTCTCCCGCCGGCCGGCTCTTGCTTTGACTCGTTCCCGCAGCTTCGATTCTCGTTCGCACTTCCCTTAATTCGCCTCAGCCGCTCGGGTTCCCACTGCCTCCGCCTCAATACTATAGCTCATTACGGCGCCATCCGCCTCATCCGCTGAACGTTCCGATGATCTATTAACGCTCATTCCAGCCAGGTCCTACAACCTTCCTATTGACCACGGATTACATCTAACTTAAACCGCAGAGCCGCGAGTCTTACATCACTCCCGGCTTCACTCGACTCTATGCTGATTTAGAAGGGTACGTACTTTACCCACAGAAAGACGCAGAAAACGCCCACGATCCCTTACCATGGTCGAGGCCTCAATAGACTTAAGATTTGCTGGCGATATTTTTTTGGCTTCGAGGCGGAGTTATCGCGACAATGTGCAATGCTAGACACACTAAGCAAAACTCTTCGAACTCGTCTCGCTAAATTTAGCGGTATACGACCACGGATAACCTGTTCACGGCGCTATGCCACTGTAGAAACCGGCTGGCCTATGCGTTCCATTCATCATTTTGAAAAGCGAAATGTCATAGATCTGTAGTTTCTGCCCCCCCACAATAGGCTACCTAATAGATTTCTAAAAAAAACGCGTACATGCCCAACTGCCAAGTATGCATTATTGCTTGCCATCTAGTTCTGGCTCCTGGCATTTCAAGCCTTGCTGATGAACAGTTACCTCCACTATCACCTATATCTTAAACTTCCGGCCACCTGAAAAAAAATAAATTTATATTCCTGACGAAAACCGACACGCTTTGCCTGTACGATGTTTTGCAGCGAAAAAAAATAATAAAAAGCAGGAAAAAAACTAACACAAAAAATGCTTCCATACTAAATCGATCTAATTAAGTCTTTAATTGTTATTAATCTACGTAATTAGTAATTTTAATTATTACGCTAATCTCTATTCTCACTACCGACCCTATTTTCACCAGATGCATGGTCGTCTATCACGGCCACCATACAATGTTCGCTATAAGCGCGTGATTTATTTTCGTATTAGGTGTCGTTTGCTTGAAAAGAGCTTCGTTGAGCCAGATGTGTGAGCCTAATGTAGCGCGCTAACCTAGATTGATACCATTTGTGAACGCGTATAGCATACTATAATTCATGATTGAATATACGACGCTTGTTACTCGTCATAAACCACTGCTCGTTAAACACTGCTGTCTTAAAATCTCGTGGCACAGCCAATAACCCAAGCACCATTAGTCAGTGAGTAAACAGCCCTACTCTGAATACACGCAACAGATCTACATTCAACACCAGGCCAACAACCACCACACACAACTACACTACACAACACACACACACACAACCACACCGCTAACATGCGCATATAAAGTGCTCATCAAAGATGATACGCCCCTTGCCATGTGTAATATTGAGACCTACGCTCGTCTTTGCTAATTCTAACATCGTGCATATATTTAAATTATCTACTAATTATAATAGATAATAATTTATAACTAATAATGTAGCGTATAAGCGTAAAACCGTATAAGCGACAGTTAGAGCGCTCAGATAGGAACTTAAGACATGACGAGCATATGATTTCAAGAACGGAAAGTCACATGATAGAAGTTTAGTCAGGGTAAACTATACTGCCTCAAAACGAGCCGATACTGCCGGTACCTCATAACAGAGGTCGAAGTAAATATTAGTTTATCGGATGGGCGGCTAATTCGATTAATCGACGGTGGGGAGCGGGAGTACGCAACGTAGATCCTAGAAAATCAAAGACCGACCGCCAAATAATCCGCAAACACACTTCCGACCACTCACTACAACAGCAGCCCAACGCGAGCAGCCATTCCACACACCCTATCTGACAAACACAAAAAAACAAAAAACAATACTCGAACTGATTGGAACACACGACCTCGGACACAGCACAATAACGAACTTAACACACACACACTACACACATAAATCATCAATACATCTTAACTACGCCACTTCACTATACCTTACCATGAACATGCTTGTCACACAGCCATCTAGCAGCCAACATCATACGTTTTCAGACAATTCATACTACAGCAAGCACAAACATATACAGCAAAACACAGCAGCAGGCAAGTCATACAGCCACGGCACAACAACTAAACAAGCAACATACCAGGAACATCAACACAATACTATCTCAAACACTTTACAGCACAACAAAACGCATCCACACACACACACACACCACGTATTACTATCACGTAGACACGCAACACTCACTTCCAACAGACTAGCTCACTCTTACACCGACACACAAACACATTACAACACGCAGCACACTACCAGGCCACATTACTCAGATCGACCCGACAGCACCACACACACCATTCACACACCCCGCCGCCGCGCACACACGTACTAACGAGGACTAACGTCGCGCGCACACAACAACCAACACATCCAACTCGAAACACACAACAACCTACGGCGACGCGCACAGTACACAGCTAAAAACACGTCACAGCCACGCAACAACAACAACACCACGACATTACGGGCACGCACACCGCAACACACGTAGGATAGCCGCGGGGGCATCACACACTACACACATACAGCAGCACACACACACACACACACATACACACGCAACACACAGTTCACACGCACAACACACACTCACACACACACACACACAACACACACACACACGAACCACACAGACACACACCGCACACACGCACACACACACGACCACACAGCACACACAACACAACACACACAATTACACGTACACAGCACCACAACACCGACATACAGCACGACAACACAACACACACAACACACACGAACACACACAACCGACACACACACCAGACACACACACAGCACAAATAGTGTATATATGGATAAATATATATATAGTATATGTATATAAGATATATATATATATTAGCTCATTACCCGTCCTCAAGACGTAGATACGGTCTGATTAAGTGGGACTGGCGGTTTAACCAATTTATCCTGACTGAACTTTTATTTCTCTTTATCTACTTAAACTACGCGCTTGAGCAGATGAACGTTAGAGGAGAATGGAAGA
>NW_014577607.1:18693-21552 GCF_000485595.1 Priapulus caudatus
AATTTATTACATAAATCTATGCTGAGATATCCCCTAACCATATTAAATGCATATTCATTACAAAATATAACTCCTATAGTGAGATAATGCGCATGCGCTAACACACTAACGTAGCCAGATTGTGTACTGACTGGTATAGACAGCGAGGACCTTACATGAAAGTCTTCTTTCTATTTCTTAAGTGAGGTCTACTGATAGAATGTTATCATATAAATCTATGCCTGAATACGTCCTCCCCGTTTTAAATGCATAAATTTCGTAAAATATTCTTCTTCTTTGGAGATCTTGCGCATGCGCGAGCACCGTTTCAGGCGTGCGGTAAGGATTGAAGTAAACTGCATAATATAGCTTGCTTACAGATCGAGAGAGTGTGAGAAAGAAAAAGAGTGGCAGACTGAGGAAAGGCGGCAGAGAAGATAGCTGGGAGCGGTAGAAGAAGAAGGAGGCTGAGCAAGCTAGGACAAGAAAGGCAAGGGGAAGAACGGGAGGGTGTAAAGTAGGAGTTTTTCACCCTATATGCTAGGGCGCTCTCCTAATTATAAACACAGGTTTACTGATAACAATTTATTACATAAATCTATGCTGAGATAGCCCCTAAGTATATTAAATGCATTTTCATTACAAAATATAACTCCTATAGTGAGATAATGCGCATGCGCTAACACACTAACGTAGCCACGCAGATTGTGTACTGACTGGTATAGACAGCGAGGACCTTACATGAAAGTCTTCTTTCTATTTCTTAAGTGAGGTCTACTGATAGAATGTTATCATATAAATCTATGCCTGAATACGTCCTCCCCATTTTAAAGGCATAATTTTCGCAAAATATTATTCTTCCCGGGAGATATTGCGTATACGCGAGCACAGTTTCAGGCGTGCAGTAGGAACTGAAGGAAACTGCAAAATATAGCTTGCTTAGAGAGAGAGATAGAATGTTATGATATAAATCAATGCTAGGATAACTCGTCTTCATTTTAAATGCATAATTTGTGCCAAATAATATTTTACTCGAGAGAGTTATTCTTGATATAATTCTTACTTGTTTTCATTCTGTTTGATGTGTGCACAGTGGCGTGCGTTGCTGTATACTTGCCTGTTGCAGAGGAGCACTTGAACGGCATTTACAGAAAATTATCGGCAATAATAGGCGAAAGAGAGTCGAGAAACAATAATACGCTAGTAGTAAATTTATACATTTCTTGTTTCTTTACGATCATTTTACTATTGAAACGTTTCAAGTGCCTGTGCATGGCTACAGGGCGGCATGGCAAGACAGATGTGACGCTACACGCGAGTAATCGCCCACAGCTAGCATTTAATTGTTATCGGAGCGCGGTAATTTCGCCCATGTAGCAAAATTACTGCGTGATGATTCTGACAGATTATTTGAAATAGTAGAAGAATATAAACATATTTATAATATATATATTCAAGTGTGACTGGGTTATTTTGACATTTAAAAGCTCGACGCAAATCCTCTAATAAACTCGCCGCGTGTCCCCGTGGCGCGGTTGATGGCGTCCTCAGAGATGACAGGTTCGAATATATAGTAGGGCCTATCAAGAGTAAGATTATAACCCAGAGGTTATTATCTTACTCTTGATATAATATTAATATCTTAATATAATATAGTATAGTACAGAATAGTACAATATAGTATAGAATATAGTAGGCCTAGTTATAGAGATCAGCAATCGTGTCTTGTTATTCTCAGCCACTGATCTCAAAACAGACTAGACAGACTATTCTAGTTTGAGATCATATAAGTGATCCTCAGTCTATGACACGACCAAAGAACATTATTATAGCGCCGTAGGCCGTGCGGCGCTGTATGATCTTTGGACACGACCTAGAAGTTCACCGAGAGAGGTCGCTGGTGATCCTTGTACTTTACGACTTTACTCACTACTGTTGATGGGCGCTTGAACTTTTCACATGAAATCGTGGTAATTAAACACGAAATGCGAAAGACGAAATACGACTAAAGTCTTAATGTTTATGTAGTTTCGCGCGCATCACTTCAAAAACATCTGGGCGTGGCGTTATATCAGTTTATTGTTTAGAACGCACACTGGTGACTATCTGATATGGTTAGGGAGTAGGCTAGCCACAAGTTCCCATCTCGCTTAACACTACGCCGTGTAACTAGTCGGAGAGCCTGGTCGGTTTAGGGAGTAGGCTAGCTCTAGTAGTAGTACTATATAGCCCGCAGGATCGCTGCCGCAGGCGGCAGCGATCCTGCGGGCTATAGTACTAGAGCTAGGGAGTAGGCTAACCCGACCAGGCTGTGTGTCTAACGTCAATAGGGTATCTAACCCTAGCAATACCGTTTCTTGGAGCTAGGAGTAGGCTAGCTCTAGTACTATAGCCCGCGTTCGATTCGCGGGCTATAGAGTATAGTACTAGAGCTAGGAGTAGGCGTGCCGCGTAGGCGACTCCCTAGACTCGTTAGGGGAGTAGGCGAGGTAGGCCTACGGTCCGGCATATTACTATTAGATAGTGCCAGGGTACGTTCCGGCAGTACCCAGGGAGACATAGACCCTGGCAGCACTACTACTACTACTACTACTACTACTACTACTACTAGTACTAGCTAGTGAGTAGTGGTGCAAATCCACTTTAGGCACCTTAGGTATCACGAAGTGATGCACAGATTTCTGTGTATCATCAACTGATGCACAGACTTTCCGTATATCAAGGAATGATGCAAAAACCCTAACCCTAACCCTAACCCTTCCTTGACGATCTGCAGCCCGGATATCCGCGCGAAGCGCGCAAACGCCGCGCAGCGGTGACACAATGACTTATTTGCTGCCCTATATTTAGAAAAATTTTCCCGGTGCCCTATGGGTATAG
>NW_014577607.1:23433-26441 GCF_000485595.1 Priapulus caudatus
TGTAGCCGAGCCGATGTACGTGTCCCGAAAACTGCGCGATGTTATAGGCTGCCCGCTATACGCATTCGCGCGCCCGCCTTCCTTCGGCGCGCGAATTCGTATAGCGGGAGCGAGATGCTACATACAACACCCCGCGGTCGCGTGCGCCCAGTCCCGCGGAAGTGCGCGGCTTAACCGCTTTCGGCGGTCGGGGAACAACGCATCTTTTGCGCAACGCCATCTTGTATCCGGTCTCTCTGGATATACGGAAAGTCTGTGCATCAGTTGATGATACACAGACATCTGTGCATCACTTCGTGATACCTAAGGTGCCTAAAGTGGATTTGCGCCCTAGCTAGTAGTAGGTAGTAGGCTAATGCATAAAACGTAATAATATACAAAATCTTTAGCGCCAGTGCCAGTGCCAGTGGCAGTGCAATGAAATGAGGAAAGTCTCATGATATAGTTGCATTTATTTCAGGTAGATCAGTTCCGGGTTGGTAAGTTGTATATTTCACAAATTTGCAACTACGATTGCCTTGCGTCGTTACGAGGACATCCTCTCCATGATTGAATGTACAAAGAACGAGCTAGTTCAACTATGGCTGCACCAGTGGCGGTTAAGATTTATCCCATTATCAACACCATACAAAAGATGGTTCTCTATGAAACTAGAGCTGTAAGTGTTCCATCGGTAAGTTGCATGCTGTGTGGTAGCTACGGTGTGAATTGCAGTGTTCTCAACCCAGTTTTAATTTTTATACCATATTTCCATTTTTTACGTAACTTTTAAATTGAGTCTATAATGTTAATAATGGGATACAACCTAATATTTTTTCAAATGCACGAATTTGTCTTTAATACCAGTATGTCAAATTGCAAACACACATATATAGCAGGAAAACTATACCAGTGATCTGAAATCAATATACTAGAACAGATTGTGCTAGGTTACTGCAGTTTGCACCGTGCATAGATCTAACAACGCATGGTGGTAGTGCCAAGTAATTAATAATTGTCCTAGCTCACATGTTTTAAGATAGATCCTTCGAAAGCGTTCATCGTGTTTACCTAACAAAGTAAAAAACTGCTTGTCAGCATTGTTCAGTATTTGTGTTTTGCATGTGAGTAATTAAAGGGATTCTTTACTCTAAGTTCTAGGGTTATTTTCAGTTAATTTAGGTTAAAATTATGCTACATAAAAAGTTTCATGGTTCAATCATCATTAGAAATATTAAAAAAAAATGTTTTAAAACTACCGACTACAGTTTGATTACAACGACGGTGGCGCCACTCAAAGCGCACAATCTGAAAAGTTGCGCAAAACAACTTTTCAGCCAAGGGCTACAGACCGAGGGTGTTTCTTATTTATTAATTTAAAGGCAAAAGGATTGTAATATCTTATAAACGACATATAGTTTCCGTTATATTATGGATGAATTTGTTCTAAAATGAACATCGTTCGGTTAAATAGCATTTGGGTATAAATATAATTGCACCTTTGTGACTAGACCTCGGTCTGTAACGTGAAAAATATATTGGGGAAATGCGCAACTTTTTCAGGGTGGCAGCAGGTGTTGCTATATCTAAGCACTAACTTAAGTAGTAATCTTAACCTAGTAACGCTGATAGGGTCTATGTCTCCCTGGGTACTGCCGGAATGTACCCTGGTAACTATCTGATATGGTTAGGGTTAGGGAGTAGGCGTAGGCGTAGGTGACATATATGTACCTGAGGTAACTATCTGATATGGTTAGGGTTAGGGAGTAGGCGTAGGCAACTCCCTAGACTCGTTAGTGGAGTAGGCGAGGTATGGTCCGGCATGTTAGATAGTACCAGGGTACGTTCCGGCAGTACCCAGGGAGAAATAGACCCTGGCAGCCCTAGTAACGTAGTGAGATAACTCTATAGTGACTGGGACAAATGGTGGAGTTTTTTTTATCAGTTGCTAATATTTTATTAACTATATTTAGAATCTAACAATAGTTAGCACATATTACCACTTCTAAGCTATACTGATGAGCTGAACGAATTTAAAACAATGTTGCAGAGGTTTTACGTAGTTGGGTCTAACAACACAGAGACACAATTCCATGTGCTAAAAATCGACAGGACAGAGCCAAGGGGATTGCACATCACAGAAGATAAGGTGCTGTAGTTGGGTCTGCTGACAGACACTAATCATGCGTAAATGAATCAGTTAGAATATAAAATTTTGTGAAATGATGCTTGATAGCATGTTCGTTTGTTTGTGTGTGTGTGTGCGTGCGTGCGTGCGTGCGTGCGTGCGTGCGTGTGTGTGTGTGCGCGCGTGTGTGTATGCGCGCATGTGTGTGTACATGTGTGCATGTCTGTGGTTGCGACAGCTGAAAAATGGAGGATAAGAGAGAGAGGAAGAGATGGTAAGTGAGAAAGCAGGGAGGGAAGCAGGAGAGAGGGAGCGAGAGAGAGAGAGAGAGAGAGAGAGAGACAGGGTCCGCACGGGCATGGAAATGTCCTGGAATCTGATATGACTCCTTGTAAACTCCTTGAATTTTAAAATATTTTGTTTTATACTGGAATTGTCCTGGAAAGGTTGTTATTGCCCTGGAAAAGTACTCAAAACTATTGGAATTTATAAAAATAAAAAATTGCATTGAAAGCAAATCAAAAACAGCAGTTAAAGTTTATAAAATGCACATGTTTTTAATCTCCTTAACCTCATCATAATGAATACCTTTCACCGTTAATCTCTGTTTTTTTTCTGAATCAGAAGTTTTCATGTCCTCTATTCCATGTAATGTATCTTTTCAAGCTGTGCTAAGTCTGAAAACACTGAATTTTATTAAGTTAAGCTAGAATTTTAATATTTGAAAAATACAAATTGTCCTTGAAATGTCCTGAAAAACTCCTTGAATTTTGTCTTGGCTTATCTGTATGGACCCTGAGAGAGAGAGAGAGAGGGAGAGAGAGAGAGAGAGAGAGAGAGAGAGAGAGAGAGAGAGAGAGAGAGAGAGAGAGAGAGAGAGAGAGAGAGAGAGAGAGAGAGA
>NW_014577607.1:26451-49790 GCF_000485595.1 Priapulus caudatus
ACAGAGACAGAGACAGAGACAGAGACAGAGACAGAGACAGAGACAGAGACAGAGACAGAGACAGAGACAGAGAGAGAGAGAGAGACAGAGACAGAGACAGAGACAGAGACAGAGACAGAGACAGAGACAGAGACATGGACAGAGACAGAGACAGAGACAGAGACAGAGACAGAGACAGAGACAGAGACAGAGACAGAGACAGAGACAGAGACAGAGACAGAGACAGAGACAGAGACAGAGACAGAGACAGAGACCGACAGAGGGAGAGAGAGTGGTAAATAATGGGTGCATGAAAGGAAAAGAGACAGAGATAGAAAGTGAACTAGGGTGAGAGAACATAAAAAAAAATTCTGCCCTCCCCTGTCTGCAGGCAGTTTACAATAAAGATGAGATAGGTGACTTGCTACTCATGATTGATGTTGGTAACCAAACGAAACCAGGACAGAAACAGACGGCTGCGAGTTCAGGTCTCTGTGTTGCCTGCTGTGCTTTTGGTATCGTTGGTAAGTATAATGAATGCTGTGATGCTCCACCTTTCCAATTAGTTGTTAATTAGGAATTTTCCATATGGATGTAGGATTATGAGATTTCTGTGGTAAAATAATAATGTCAAATTTGTAAAACACTGGTGGGCAAAAACAATGCTACGCTGGCTTGAAGCATTCAATTACTGTTTGTGGCAAAGTTAGTTATCCTCTATGCAACAGTTCAAAAGTAGCTTACTATGCATGTTAGATGTAATAAATATTGTTAGCCCATTAACAGCAAGGTGCATGATTTGCCATATTTTTCTGCGATGGCTATCTACACAGTTTCATGGTTTTCCATGTGATGTCACTGATTCCTACCTAACGAGCTACTTAAACACCTACTCGTACACAGAGAACAAAACCTTAAGCTTAAGGCCATTTTATTTCTCTAGGTTTCGTGAAGTTTCTCGAAGGCTATTACATCATCTTGATCACAAAACGACGAAAGGTGGGAATCATTGGTCATCACACAGTGTACAAGATAGAAGACACGTCCATGATCTATATTCCCAATGAATCGGTTCGACAGACAGATCCTGAAGAGTCGAGGTACCCAGCCTCCCTCCATCAACTATGCTTACAGTGTGTCTTAGTAAAGTCATTTAAAATTGATAGACCTCCCAAGAAAAGCCTATATAGACCTACTATGAGAACATCACGAAATGTTCTCATTGAGCCAGAAATGTGCTCGGAAGTTGACTATTTTGAAAACTTACGTCAGACGCAAGTTAATTTGTACGAAGTGCCAGATAACTCAAAATAGTAACCTTATGCCATAGCGCAAATAGTTCCTGGAATGAAAACACTATATTTGTTTCCTGATTGCATATGTAATGTAGATAACGATATATGATTTAAACAAATTTCAAAATTTTGTACTGAATAAACATATAATAATGAATTTTAACTTGTTTTATCATAGAAAAGAACTATTAACGATCGCTTATCGATGTAAACATCACTGTGGTGCTACTTTCGTAAGAGAAGTAACTTCGTTTAGATTTTGAGAAGAAATGTTATGAAAGTAGCAATACAAATGAAATGAGTTCTAGTGAATTTTTGCAACATAGACGAGCTCACAGTAGGTCTATATATGCATTTAGCTGTGAGGTTAAGCAACTTTAAAAGTATGAGCATTTTAACTTCATGATAATTGATTATTTTATGTGATTGCATCTGTCAAACAGAATAACTACGAGTATTAATTAAAGATTTTGCACACGTTTCAGATATTCGAAGACATTTCAAACTGTGGATCTATCAAGCAACTTCTACTTTAGGTAGTTTTGAATAAAATGGGTTGCTTTATTTATGTTTATTAAATATATATATGTACATTTCAATTGAACTATTTTTCTATAAGTATGTGTCTTTATCATCTAACCATCCATACATGATAATATGACGTGATGAATTCACTGACGTTGTCATTTATAACATCATGCAGTTACAGCTACGACCTCACGCACAGCCTGCAGTACAACTGCACACCTCCACGAGACACGGATCGCCTGGCCCCTCAAGCCTCTTCCCTCCCAGCCGACGCCATACACCTGGCGCAGGGAGAACTGGAGGAGGCTACCAACTTCATCGAGGGGAATGACAAGGCGGAGGGTAATGAAGCCGGCGTGTTATTTTTAGGGCGCGCTTGTTTGGGACGAATTCGTCTGATCGCGATCATGTGATCCTGTAGACCGAATAATTTTGTCTCATATAATCTTTTTTATATTTTGGTGAGGGTTATTGGGACAGAACGGGGTGCATTGAAATTTCGTGAGATCGCATGCAAAATGCATGCGCTGCTAATGCGGCCCGTACGCCGCTATTGGCGCAAAAAAAACCTACCGTACCCTTCTGCATGGCTTTAGCTTGCTACTGATATGTGTATACATTCACTTCCATCGTTATTCACGTCTTAAAAGATTGTTTTTCAGAAACCCCGCTTCATTTCACTTTAGTAATTACATTCGCCATTTACAAACAATCAGACCAATCAGAGCGAGTCTATCAGCCCTCCTGCAGCGCCACAGATACAAGCGAGAACCAGGCTATTGTAAGACTCGCTCTGATTGGTCTGATTGTTTGTAAATGGTGAATGTAATTTATTAAAGTGAAATGAAGCGGGGTTTCTGAAAAACAATCTTTTAAGAAGTGAGTAACAATTGAAGTGAATGTATACACATATCAGTAGCAAGGTAAAGCCATGTAGAAGGGAGGCGGTAGGGTTTTTTTCGCGCCAATAGCGGCGTACGGGCCACATTAGCAGCGCATGCATTTTGCATGCGATCTCACGAAATTTCAATGCACCCCGTTCTGTCCCAATAACCCTCACCAAAATATAAAAAAGGTTATATGGGACAGAATTATTCGGTCTAGTGATCCTGATCCGACCAAACAAACGCAAACTCACTTTCACCAGTTCACGTTTTGCTGGTACCTATCATGGGATGGTTCATAACAAAGAATAAGCTGTGATTGGCTGAGGTGCGGGCCGCCATATTGGATCCCGTTCGAATCCACCTTGCTAGCAGGTTTGGTGGATCGAGATCAAGTGATCCGACCAAACAAACGCGCCCTTAGATGTGCTGCCGTCCTTCCTATCATTGCTGGATGGATATGTTCAGGCTCGCGGCATCCTATGTATTGAACCTACGCCATGTTTTTTATCCATTACTCCGCTTTTTTATTTTAGGTATCATAATCGTGATGGTAAATCTTGTGATGATTGGCTTTGTGCAGAGTAGAGAAGTCTTATTAGCTTACAATCATTCGGGCAGGTAACACTCACTGGATGTGTAGATATAGATTTAGATATGGATCCCACACGATGATCAACGAGAATATTTCTAAATATAATTAATGATAGTTTCGGCATAATGTTGCTCTAATGCTTCTTTGCTTGCAGCCACGGACTTAGTATACGGTGTCAAGAACTCTCCATCCTATAAGTACGTGTGGAATTCATTTTTACTGGAGGAGTTTGAGCACAAGGTGCATTACGATTGGGTGCTGCACCTCATCCATGGTTTCGTCGGCCAATCAAGTATCCTTATGCTTGTGTATGCTGTTGTTGGTAATATTGGAAATGTAAAGAGGCAAGATATTATTAGTTGTTGCAGTTTTTACTTTGATAAAATAGGAGGAGAACAAGAACATGATAGGAAGTCATATTTCGAAGTGCAAGTCTCGTAAAGATTCATTGCATTTCTTGCTAGTGAGTGTAAATACCAACAGATAGTTTATGAAATATGGATAACTACCTATATGCTCTTGCTTAACGTATGCGGAATAGTGTTATTAAGCATGTTTATTTGCATACTTGTTACTTGACCATTATGTACTTCAGGCCAATATTCCAGTGTCAATTACAGTGCTTACAATTAGTGGTTATAAATATTTCCACCCAATAGATGGCGCTACAATGTCTTATTTTTACGATAGTACATCCCTAATACACATACACACACACACACACACACACACACACATATATATATATATCAATACGTCCACTCTATTTCGGTTAACTTATCCCATGATGTTTTAATACCTTAACATCTGAAATAGTGGTCAATGTTTTTGGAAGACACTTGTATCTGACCCTCATCGCTAGAAGGTCCAATAGATTTGCCGGAACAAGATTTCTCAAACGTGGAACTAATGGCTCTGTGAGTTAGACTTATTCTAAGACCCTCCTAAAATAAATTGCAGGCTATAAGTTATGTGCGTGCGTGCGTGCGTGCGTGCGTGCGTGCGTGCGTATGTGTACAATTGACACCACTGTGACGATTCTTTAGTGAGAAGTGGTTATATTTGCAAAAGATGGTGTTCGAAGGCAAAGATTTTTTTTATTTGTGAAAAGGCCAATTGGTCTCACAGCGATGGGTCGTTTGATGTCTGTGTAGGGTGAGGTGGCCAACGACGTCGAGACAGAGCAGATTCTGCACGACGCGTCGGTGCAGTCTTTCCACGACGGTCACTTCACGTCATACACGCAGCTGCGGGGCTCCATCCCGGCTTTCTGGTCGCAGGACATCACCAACATGGTGCCGAAACCTCCCATCACGTGTAGGTGTTTGTGGGGAGCGTCCGCAATGCATCCAGTTCGAGCAGCGCTCGGGACAGCGTGAAAAAATGTTATGAATAGAGCTGTGTGTTGTCCCCGTGCTTGTCCTGAAATACAGGCAAGGTTGTATATGAGGATCACTGTAAGAGCAATGACAAAAGTGTTGTTTGTAGACGAGTATTCATCCCATGGAATTTGTTTTACTGTGTAACTGCTGATTGAGGGAAATGCTAAAAGTCTCGTTTTTGACAGGTGTTCGTTTTAGCATAGCTAACGCAGCTTTGATTGTGGAAATGTTCAGTATGTTTTATTTCATTTGTGAGTGATTACTAATATGTTTGTTGTACTTATAGTATTGCTACTATATTTTGCTGTATGTTCTCCTTCAGTGGACCTTGTCGATCCATACTTGAGCTCTGCCGGTAAACATTTCAACAGCCTCCTGAAAAGATACGGCTCACCTGTGATTGTATTCAATCTTGTCAAGGTAGGAAAATAGTTTGTGATTAATCTTCATCAAAATCTTTGTGGCTGCACGCATGCACGCGTTATGCACCATCATTATTCATGTGCTTGTCAGTCAATATTGCCATCGTCATCACTATTGCAATTGTCACATCAATGCAATCACCAATGCCATTTTCATCAGCATTCCAAATACATGTCCTTGCCATTGTCATCAGCATTCTCAATACATGTCTTTGCCATTGCCATCAACGTTTCCAATACATGTCTGTGCCATTACCATCGACATTCCAATTACATGTCTTTGCCATTACCATTGACATACCCAATACATGTGTATGCCATTGCCATCAACATTCCCAATACATGCTCTTGCCAATGCCATCAACATTCCCATTACCTGTCTTTGCCATTGCCATCAACATTCCCAATACATGTCCTTGCCATTGCCAACGTAAATATTCTCGCAATATTTGCGCAGAATACTTGAGCAGTCTCTTCATTGTGCAGAAAAAGGAGAAGAGAAGACATGAGAGCATTCTTCAGCAGGAGATAGTCTCTACTCTCAGCTACCTCAACCAGTTTCTGCCCTCACAGCACTCACTGCAGTATGTCGGCTTTGACATGGCAAGGGTCAGCAAGAGGTGTGGAAGCGTTTTACGTAATACTCAGGGCCACAGGGGCATAGACACTAGAGCACAACTCGACTAAAACTGGGGTCCACGCGGGCGGGCTTAGTTCGCTGTAGACGTATGCTTTCACGAATATTGATGATATACTTACTTGTGGTTTTATAGGCACTGCATACATGAGCCAACTTAGATGCCAACAGCTGATTATAGCAGGGTCTCCAACCATTCCGCATTCTGCGGAATCTGTACGATTTCTAGGCTTAATTTCTGCATTTCGCAGCGGCAAGGTTATATTCCGCATTCTAGTACCTAGAGATGTCTGGCTTTTTACCGATCGCCGCGGGAACATTCCGCATTTGGAGTTCACAGGGTTGGAGACCCTGTTATAGTAGTCGTTCTGCTGCTGCTTCGTACGTTGCGTGTCCATTTTTCCTTTGCCAGCAAGAACATCGACGTGATGACGCGACTAGCGGAGATCGCGGAGATGTGTCTGCAGAAGACTGGCTTCTTTCAGAACAGGCAGCGACTGTACATTAACGAGCTCTCCAACTACAGGTACCCGATGTCCCTAACGCAGGGCACGCAGTCTGTATGAGCCACGCATCAGAGGGAAAAATTTCTTTTTTTTCCACGGGAGCTCTTTTTCAAAAGTCTGTGGAAAAGATAGCTCTCGTCAAAAATTTTACGGAAGCTATTTTGAGCCTCAGGGGAGCGATTTCGGAGGTTTGAAGAGCAAATCGCTCATCGCTCCCGTGTATTTTTTACCACGCATGCAGAGTGCTCACTCGAACAAAGTGGGAGGCTGCGTGATATAGTCTAGTGTGCCTGAATCATCCGAGAAGACGTTTAACAATACTATGTCTAATTTGAAAAAAAGCATTGCCTCCTAGGTAAACAAAGCTATGGCTAACTCGGGTAGGCACCTAAAACCATAGCTTACGACCAGGCATGATTTTCCGATGCACCGGTGAGTAAAACGACGATCAGCGAGCAGCCAATCTCGCAACGCTGATCACCGCTGTTGGTTTCAGGTCGGCTGGTGTCAGCAGTACGCTGGGGGACGGCAAGTCCTGTGTTAAGCAGACGGGCGTGGTGCGCACGAACTGCGTTGACTGCCTCGACCGCACCAACACGGCCCAGTTCGTCCTCGGGAAGTATGCTCTCGCTCATCAGGTACCGGCTGCGCGCACGGACGACGGACAATCCCGCGTTTACGGCAATGAATCGTCGTTCGCTTAGATCTAGTTGTTGCGTCATCACCCACGATAATTTTAAAGCATTTGTGCCGTCGTCTCAACATGTCCCCAGAATGCAATTCAGTATCAATGATTTACACTTGTGAGAATAGTTAGTGCTATAACTGCAGATATCACAATAAGCGGGATGCATGGAAACTGGCTTTACTCCATGTTTGCCTGTTTTTCGTATATTTTAGCTGTATGCTATGGGAGTGATTGAGACCCCCAAACTACAATTCGAAACGGATGTCGTCAGGTAACAAGCCCTTTCACATTTCATTGATATTCACATTGAATTAGTCGCACCTAGACTAGAGTCCCTTTATACAGAGTAAAGGGACTCTCAATGTAAAGGGACACTAGTCGCACCCAATTCACAACGTCGTCACTAACAACATCGCCGTTGCTGGAGCCGCTCCAACAACCACCCTCAACACCACTGCCACGACACTGCAGCTGTTACCACCGCCATCGCAACCATTTCTTACACAATACTTATTTCACTTCTGTTTATTTCAGTTATTTTATTATTATAATAAATTAATTATTTTATTATTAATTATTAATTATTAATTATAATATTTAAATAATTACTTTATATTGGTCATCACCAGTGCCGGCAACAGCACTGTCCTAGTCTCTGATTTGTCAGCTCAGCAACGTGTTTCAGGATGTTGGAGTGGCTGTATGAGGACCAGGGTGATACGCTCGCACTGCAGTACGGTGGCTCGCAGCTGGTTCGCCGCATACAGACGTACAGGAAGGCGTCTCCCTGGATCACGTCTCAGTCACGAGACATCATGCAGACCCTCTCCAGATACTACAGCAACACCTTCTCAGGTTTCTACCTGTCTTCGTGCACAGTATTTCGTGGTGATCTCCGTTTGCTGATGAATTGCGAAATAAACTAATGTTGACTATAGTTACACTAGTATACAGAATGAGTGTGTGTGCACGCCTACAATTTTGTTCAAATATATAAAAGAACACGTGTATTGACGTTCAGAAATGTTTATATAATGCTGCTAGATAATTTTTGCACTCGGTTGCGAATATGCCACAAACCAACATCAAAGTAATGGGAACAAAAATCGATTACTATTATACTTGAAGATTCACGTGTTTACTAGCACAACTGGCAGACCTTGGATCGTGTAAATGACGGTGTGTCATGAAATATCAGTGGGAGAAGGAGACATGTTGCTTGATTCTGTCGAAATGAGCTCTAACTGCGCACAGAAGCACATGTTTAAACTGTCTACAGATACGACGTTTGCTAATGGGCTCCTGGGAGAATCTGTCAGTGAAAATATAAACGCGCACCTATCCTCCCGATTTGTCGTAGACCGCGCGCTGCCTATATATCTGCAGATGCTGACAAGCAAAGTGCTATCAACCTGTTTCTGGGCGTGTACAGGCCAGAGAAAGGCAAGCCCAACTTATGGGATCTACCGACAGAATATTATCTACACCACCCAGAGGCTATGGGGATCACGCAGTGTCACAGACGCAGGTGGGTGCTTGGGATGCACTCGGACGGACAGGCTACTAAAGCTGAGATGTCGCGCTGTTGTCAAGATGTTGGTCGTGATATCTGCTGTTTATTTCTCGGAAAACATTATTTTGATTTAGTTATCAGCACAAATATTGGATTTGGGCATTTTCTTTTCAGTTATTCGGACTGGTGGGACGTGCGGTTGTTAAAGTCGCTTCCATTACCGTATGACGAAGGTATGCCTTAATTCTACATATGTTTATAATTCCTGAGAGTGTATCGCTCGGGTGTCTACTACTAAACAGACGCACACACCAAATAAATTATATAAACTATATGCTACAGCTTTACATGTTATATAATATTTATCATTCATCAAACATCGCTGCTCTCCGAGCAATTGTGTGTATGCTTTGCGTTATTCATGCTGCTCATTATGCATTGTGTTCATTAAAGAATTCAAGGAAGTAGCAGAGAAGAAATTGCGTGCGATCAGAGTGGGAAAAGCCGACCGTAGGATTGATAGCTACCTTGAGTACTACCAACCTCATCAACTGACTGTCTTTGATGAATTGTGGAGTCTAACCTTGGCTCGGTACGTACATAGAAGTTTTCAGTATAGCATTTCACCCTAGTTGTGATGATATATACATTGTAATGGTCTACAAGTGATTAGAGAAACCGGGCAATAATTTTTTTAGGCCGTGGCTATACACGTCTGGTTACCGGACGCCCAGCTTCCAGGCTACGCGTCCGGTCATATATTTCTTATGTGAACCCAATTATATTTCTTTCAGTAAAAAACAATAAACAAGTTTTTACCATAATATTACTTACCTTTAGGTAGTTTATCAAAAACGTGTTTTTGTAACTTTTGAAGTAATAGTAAATCCAGAAAAATCTACGATTTGAAAGGGGACTAATCGTGACGTGGATTTGGGAAGCTGTGCTGAGCTTTGTAATGGATGAGCGGACACGTAGCCACTGCGAATTTTTAATGGCCCTTTCTACATAGCTCATATGAAGTTTTGCATATGTTGGTGTCGTCCTCTGTGTATTTCATTTAATAATATAAAGAAAAAGTTCATGAACTATATGTTATATGTAGGGTCACAGGGTCATAGTCATATAACCTAATGGACCAAGCAAGATGTTTTTTGCATGATTATTACTATATTAAACAGGAATATGAAATTAATTTTTTAATAATATGCAAAGATTAGCATGTCAGTGCTATTATCAGGAGTGTATAATATATAGACTGTATAGTTTCTGTATTATACACTCCTGATATTGTGACACGAGCTAAGCTTACATTTGTTCACTTTCAAGAAATGGCAAGTTAGTAAAGACTGTACCTTTGTTGAGTGTTAAATCTCACAGTTTTACAGTAAATCCTAAAATAAAATGTTATTGAAATAGATAGAAAGCCCGAGCCCATGGAATAATACTCTTACATTGATGACATCAAGAGCGTATTAAGAAGGAGAGCGTACAACGGTGAAATGATGAAACCATGTTGCAGTATTAGTCGAATTAAAAAACTGCCCGTTTAATTTTGACGATTCTTTGCGGTAGTATTGATCAGCTGTCCTACCTTTTATCTATACTATAATTTGGCTAATCTTGTGTGTGTGTGTGTGTGTGTTTGTTTGTCCTCGCTTTTCGCCCTGATTTGTCACTCAATCGCGCTAACTGAAGATATATTCAGAATCACCACGTCTGGGAGATGGTTCTGGCTGAGACAAAAATTAAAAAAAATTAAGTATTAAGTATTAATTCAAAAATTCGAAAAAATGCTATTCGTCAATAGATGGCAGTGCGTACAGCAGATCCACATCGCATACGTGGGAATTACACTGCGTCTCTTGACTGCCGCCGTATGAGCATATTCAGAATCACCACGTCTGGGAGATGGTTCTGGCTCAAACAAAAATCTATTCCTCAATAGATGGTGCTACGTCTCAGATCCCCCCGCCCCCTACTGGCAGATTCCGCCTGCTCACTCTGCTTTGACGTACACCGTACTGGACACAGTAGTCAGTGGCGCAGTAGCTGTTCGCAGTGTTCTGTTGTACCCAGTGCAGTGGTTTTCTTTTCAGTTTACAATTGAAATATTTAACTTTATCGTGTCACTTACATGGAGTTTTTTATTTAAAAATAAAGACAACATATGCCTGGTTCTAGCGGGTATACTTTCTGCTAGTATTATATACGTTGTTTAAGCCTGAATTGAGTTCGTACTTCGCATAACTAGAGAACTCCGCAGCCTAGAGGAAACAACCAAAGATATTTTCAGAATCAGCACGTCTGGAAGATGGTTCTGGCTGAAACAAAATTGTAAAAAGTTAAAAGTTAAAGCAAACCAAAAATTCTATTCGTCCAATAGATGGGCGCGCTTACAGCCTAAATCTCGAACGTGTCAATCAAATGCTCTGTAACCATAAGCCCCAGTAGCCGAATGGATAAAACATCAGACCGAATCCCACCTCGGAAATGCTGTTTCGTTACATTTGGACTGTTTAGTATGTACTTCTGCCAGCTCACCGTTAATTTTTTACCTACAATTTTAAACGTTTATGTAAAAATCCAGAATAAACTAATGGTAGAAGTTTAATAATAGCGCAAACTGACGGAACACTTCATGGAAGCCTATGTAAGGTTACAGATCAAATATGATATTTTTTATATTATTTTATTTTATCATTTTTAATTTTTTACTTTGTTATTTTAATGTCTTTTATCTTTTGATTTCTTATTATTTTTTACTGTTTGGGAGGGATGGGATGGATGGATGGCATGCGATGGCATGGGATGGGCATGGCATGTCATGTGATGGCATGGGATGGGATGGGATAGGATGGGATGGGATGGATGGGATGGGATGGGATGGGATGGGACGGGATGGCATGGCATGGATGGGATGGGATGGATGGCATGGATGGCATGGCATGCATGGCATGGCATGGCATGGGATGCGATGAGATGGGATGGGATGGGATGGGATGCGGTGCTATGGGATGGGATGGGATGGCACGGAATGGGATGGATGGATGGATGCATGCATGGATGGATGCATGCATAGATAGACAGTTAGATTTTTTGGGGTATTTTCCTTTCAACCAAGCGGTCACCAACTGAGTAACGCCACTGATTTCTCCGGGCAACGCCGGGTATCCCGCTAGTACTAATATAAAACAAACCGCTTGTCTTTACGATGCTCCTACGCTGAGATAATGAGCGGTGAAAATCTGGTATTTTTGCCGAAAACCGACTCGAGATCCCTGTTAGCTGCGACATTCTCTCACTTTGAGATAGCTTCGAGAAACCTCGCGTGTTGATGATTGACAAATGGAATGAATGACGTCTGTTATTGATTGCCATAGTGATGACCCCCACCTGTGCCCACCTCACGCTGGATGTAGTAATATATGTACTGACGTTACTGTCGTAATGAGTCAGCGCTACCATGGCGCTACACAGCGGCGACCGGAAGCAACATACTGGCCACAAAACGAGAGAGGGTCGCAGCTAACAGGGATCTCGAGTCGGTTTTTAGCAAAAATACCAGATTTTCACCGCTCATTATCTCAGCGTAGGAGCATCGTAGGGACAAGCGGTTTGTTTTATATTAGTAAGGTAGGACAGCTGATCAATACTACCGCATCGAATCGTCAAAATAAAACGGGCAAAGTTTCTTAATTCGACTAATACTGCACCATGGTTTCAGCATTTTACCGTTGTACGCTCTCCTTCTTAATACGCTCAAGATTTCAAGATTCAAGATTTCAAGATTTTTATTTGTGCTAAACGAGGATAATCTAACGGTGGGAAAATTAAACAGTTATAACTTTGTTAATATAAAGCACGGGTATGGCGAAAGGACCTTGCGGTCATCGAGTCAGCCATACACTATATTTACAGTACATATTGCTTTCCAAAACACGATGTTGAATGTTATTTACAATACTTGACGTGATCCGACGATTACAGCACACACAATCCCTCACGTACACGACGTTATACTACGTACAATACACGACGATATAATTATTACATTACAATACATGACATGACAAGACATTATAATACTAAGCAACACATTACGATTAGACAACTTTATATACGTATGACATTACAAGACATGATGATATATGTATCTACAAAACATCACGTGATCAGACGATTACAACGCATACAAACCATTACAATACCCGATGTAATCGATGACATGCAAATACATTTCTATATCAACTTGCACATGCAGCATATTTCAAAGGCTCATTGTAAGCACTATTGTCATAACCAACCGAATACCTTCTACGCTTTGCCTCTGGCCGATTTTAATTTCTACTTCATCAGTTAAAACATGCAAACGTTTGCAACACGAACGAGATACGAAGAATATTGAATGCATATTGTTAGCATATAGTGACGGATATGTAGTCAGTGATAGATGTGTAGAGAACGTAACGAGACATATTTGCTGCCAGCGATTATTTGCGCTGTTCTACCACGTTGCCTACGTCTCTTCCTAATCATTTACTGAGCCTCTCTCGTTCGCCCAGTCTTACACAAATTGACTTCAAAGCTGGAGCTCCACAACAATTAATCTAGGACTTACCAGAAAAGTTGAAAATTATCAAGGCCTAGAGAGTCGAGGCATTATTTTGCTTCTCTGCTCTTCAGTTTTTCCCCAAGTATTTCTCTGCAGCCATACTTAACTGTTAACAAATACTGGCAGCACAGCAATATGCTTCTGAACAGCAACGACACCAACTGTCCCACACATAAACACAAACTGGGGCTCCCACACTGTTTATTCATGTTTTCAGAAATGTACAATATTTTGCTAAATAATTACAGTACTTCAAAATTGCCAAGTTTAGTTCTGTGAGTATATTGTATATATTCACCCACGCACACACGCATGCTCGCACGCACGCAGAGCTAAAAAAAGCATTTGATTCGCATATAATTACGTTTTAGCAACGTTTGTGAAAAGTACCGCACAGCTACTGGTGTTATCAGTGGGAAATTCTCAACTTCCACATCCTTACTTTAAGACATCCGAACAAGTGAACATTGTTGATGCAATGTCAGTGATGCAATGCGATGTCTTTACTGCAGTGAGAGTGTTCCCAGTACGGCAGTGAGAGAGAACTACAGCCCCTTTGCTCAGCGAGACTCCAGACTCCGGGATACCAGGTAATTGACACTTCTGCTGTAGTGTATATGATGTAGTATACTGTCAGATGATCGTGCACACGCAAATGTTGCTTACGTAAGGCTGGTTAAAAAGGCTAGGTTGAGACAGTGGAAGAAACACACAAACAAAAGTACACACAGTGCTCAGACTGAGATTTATAGTTCACGTATAGATAGCAATTATGTGCCTATATAGTAGTATAGATTGGCTGGATTTTTCTTCTCTAGTAGTACACGTATTGGGATTATTGTAATCTAGTGTACTTTCTAAATAGTAATAAAATCTTGATTAATTATTTGTGGTTACGTACCGTCCCGATTATTACTGTTATAAAATGTATAAGCTATATAAGTTATTAATTTAGTGAATGCGTCATGCATGCCTACATTGTTGATTTTTCAATATGTAATTGCTAAAGTTAACATAGTATATAAAGCTAGTTATTTCTCCATGAATGTGGATGCATACGTACCATTCAACGATCTCACATTTATCCTGGATTTAGAAAATTCATTTACATGAATAGCTCATGCAGTTTCTGAATAGCAAGTACTTTTTCTGTTATCATCACGTTATTAATTCATAAGATTTCGATGTTGCTATTTTAAGTTATTCTAGATGTCATAATCGATCTTTTATTTAACAATTAAACTCGGTTAATAAGTTTGATGCAATCTATATTCATGAGTATTTATATGGTAATCCGTGAGTCATGTTGTGAGAATACACAAAAGATTGTTAATGTTGTAGTAAAAAGCAAATCGTCGATGACGCGAGTAGTCGCCTTGTTAGATCCAGACTTGTCCAAGTTCTCTTGCCTACTCGGCTACTCACGCTGAAAACCACCTACTTATTCATTGTCAGCTATCCAGCAAAACGAACACTGATGGTTCTTTCCATGTGTAGCGATGGTGCCATGTTTGCGCTGCCATATGTTGACTCAATCGGGGATATTTCAGCACGATGCACGGGGTTTATTATTGAGCTAGGTGACCATGCCACCACCCAGTGGAAGGGGGTTCCCACGTATTGGTAGAATTCCCTATATGTTTGGGGCTCTGAGCGTGCCAGGGGAGAGGTTGTGATACGGGGAGGACGGGTTTTATCCCAGAGGGCGGGGGTATAGCAGAGGAGTGCTATAGTCACGTGATGAATCGTTCAAGGGGCGTGTCCAGCCAATAGATTAGGTGATAGAGAGAAAAAAAAGTGGTGAGAGAGAGATAGGAGAGAGCGAGAGAGAGAGAAAAGAGACACAGAGCGAGAGAGAGAGCGAGAGAGAGAGAGAGAGAGAGAGAGAGAGAGAGAGAGAGAGAGAGAGAGAGAGAGAGAAAAGAGACACAGAGAGATGAGAGACGAGAGGAGAGAGACTACGGTTGTGGGTTCCACGAGTCGACTGCGCGTCGGTCACCATCATAGCAGTTTGGACAAGGTCTCCTTCCACCGTGACGTCACTGACGCGCTAGCCTCGCGATAACTCCATTGTTTGTTCGTTTCACAGCAGTTACGGGCAGGTCACCATGGGGACGCTCGTCGACGGGCGCTAGCCTCGTGATAAGCTCCATTGTTTGTTCGGTCACAGCAGTTCGGCAGGAGGTCACCATGGGGACGTCGTCGACGCGCGTAGCCTCGTGATAACTCCATTTGTTTTGTTCGTTTCAACAGGCAGGTTCGGGCAAGGTCCACCATGGGGACGTCGTCGAACGCGCTAGCCTCGTGATAACTCCATTGTTTGTTCGTTTCACAGCAGTTCGGGCAAGGTCACCGTGGGGACGTCGTCGACGCGCTACCCTCGTGATAACTCCATTGTTTGTTCGTATTCGCAGCAGTTCGCGGCAAGGTCAGCCAGTGGGACGTCACCGACGTGCTAGCCTCGCGTTAATCCATTGTTTGTTCGTTTCGCAGCAGTTCGGGCAAGGTCACCGTGGTGACGTCACCGACGTGCTAGCCTCGCGTTAATCCATTGTTTGTTCGTTTCGCAGCAGTTCGGGCAAGGTCACCGTGGTAACGTCGTCGACGGCGTCGAACTCGTCCGACACGGCGACGAGCAGCGACGAGACGTCGACGTGCAGCGACGAGGAGGAGCAGGATTGGCTGAATCTGACCATACAGCAGGACTGCGCGTCGTCCAATTACTTCTCGTTCAAGGTAGGCGCGATGCGTTCGGTACAGAGGCCGTTCAGTTGGGCTTCTCTATCAGCATGTCTGAGCTTCCCGGTTGGAGGGATTACTAGTTCAATGATGATAGCAGGGGTGAATAATGACAAATAATTTTGATGAATAATGATAAATAAATGATTAATAAATAATGATAAATATATGATTAATAAATAATAATTGATAATTGAATAAGAAATGATAATTGATGATAAATAAATCTGTCATGATTCACCCCTGATGAAAGGAGTTTGTGCGTAAGTGCACGCGTTGAAAGCGCGTTTGTGAGCATTGCGATATATAAAGAAGAGAAGGTGCTACAATGTCTCTACTATATTTCTGTTGTGTGTTCGTGTTAAGACAACTTGCGCTAAGTCCGATCACGGAGTTAGAGGGTTAAATGTCAATGACTGGGGGCAGATCTCAGATAGCTTTCATAACATTCCCTGATAGATCAACCGAAAACACTATACAAGCCCCTACTGGGCTAGTTTTATTACTACATGCACTCTCCTCTGATCATCTAACTGTAGTTGTGTGTATTATTATCCAAGTTCTGGATGATATTCTTATCGAATTGCAAAAGTACTAGCAAGAAACAACGTGAGAATAATTATGTTCACACAGCTAGCAGTAATGACTGTACACGGGGTTGGGTACACGTGTGTACCTGTCATATCCGATCTGTGTCTGAGATGGGTTACCATAGCAACAAAAATAAGCGTAAACTGGAATTCCTTTCACTTGTCATAATAACATAAAAATGCTGTAATTGATTCGTGCTAGAAATTTTATATTGGTTCCTATATTATTTTGATAATTACTGCATAAGCTGAAGTGAACCTTACATCACCGTATATTGTGATTACTACGCAAATACTACCTAACTATGGTGTACGGTTTGTCAATTTAGTCGGTTGGTGGCGTTACAATGTGTATGGTTGGCGGAAATATGGTGTGTGTTTGTAAACCGACATATGGTTTGACTAATTTGGCAAACCGTACACCATACCTAACAGATATTCAGCATATTTAGTTTACATATATACATACACACGCACGCACGCACGCACGCACGCACGCACGCACGCACGCGCACACATGGCATGTTTATTTAAATTATTTTTCGAATTGTCATGAAACTAAAGTTTTAATTATGTGAAACAATTGTTTGTCAGCAGTGAAAGCATTTTGCTGGTATATATGAATTCGCTGTGTGTTAGCTACGTGCTTTTTAATTGTGCTTGCTAGAACTATGCTAGTAAAACTGCGATCAATCTCTGCTATGTTAGGACCACTTTACATCAATGAAATCCCGCTATGGAGTGGAAATCAAAAACCCGGAAAAGGTGGACATATCACTATACAAAAGGTGAGGCAATAACACTCGGGTAATCAGAGTTAGTCCTGGTTGTTATGCTGTAGCAAAGTGCGTGTACACTGTCAAAGTGATTGCTCGAGAAATAAAGCTTTTCTGCGTGCATCTGGTCATGGTGATGCCCATTAAGGGCAGCCTAGCAGATGAGGTTTCACTAGGTGGCTAATAACGCTTTTTAAGATACAATGATCTTGTGTTATTTCTCTTCGCCTGCTTCTCCCAAAACGTACGTACGTAATCAAAAACGAAAATCTAGGTAAATCGGATCGTCTTTCTCTAGTAAGTATATTTCTCAATTGCAATTCACGTTTTCCGTTAGGTACGTCGGTATTGGTGACAACGCCTGTCAGCCCGCAGTCAAGGAGGGAGAGCAACTGAGCCAAGAATCAAGAAATGCACAGAGCAAGGTGACAACACTGTAAGTATTCTTTAAGATGCTAAAAGATTCGGTCAGCCCTTTGCAGATCGGGGTTTGCTAGTCTGTCCGAGTCTGCCTGTCAGTTGGTAAACCCGCTCTGAGAGTATCACGTCTTCATCATTGCCGATGCACAGAGACAGAGTTAAAGAAAATCTCTTGCCCTATCTAAAGACACCCTGACTGAATTATTTTTGGGATGAGAAGTATGCAAAACCGAGCGATGTGTGTATATAGAATTCTCCGTGCCTCCTAAACTGGATTGGAATAGCGTGGCATGCTCGCATGGGCATCAAACTAGAATGTTGAGCCTGCATGGAGCAATGAGGTTTTCACTCTTGTTGACTGCTGTTGTTTCGCGACCAACGGCGATTGAGCAATCACGCGACGTCTCACATGTCATGGCGTGGTGTAAATCTGCTCGCTAATTTAACCGACTTATTATCGCCCACGCGCGCGCGTGTTTGCCCGGCTGCCTGACAAACAATATTAGCTTTTGATTGCTGCAGAATTACAGGATCGATAATTAATGCGGCAGGCTCGTGCATATGTCACAACCACGGTGGTCGCATGCTCACGGACCTGACCGTCTTGACGGATCGATGAATTGAATATCTGTTGACAAGGCAGTGTGCGTAGTGTGTAGTGAGGATAGCTGCTTCGCATGCCCGCGACGCGATATCTGCAATAAAAATGAATTTGAATTTCTTACTGCGAGCGAGAGCGCGTGCATGTGTGTGCATGCGTGTGTGTGTGCGTGCGCGCGTGCGCGCGTGTGTGTTAGGCTGTGTATGCGCATCTGCACATTTGTGTCTGTGACAGTGTGTACAAACATAAATATCACGCGATCGATATATGAGCAAGTACTCTTACGATTGTCAGGTTGTGTGTTTATCTGCCAGTTGAAGTGGTGCTTCATTACTCGGAAGTCACTTAATTATGTCCGTGTAGCATTTTTCGCACGGCGACACAGTGCTTTTATCTATCAATTAAGTGAAATTTTGGAACGATTATTTTGCGAGAGGATCGAGTGAGTCTGTTTCGGGATTTTTTTTCGGAATTCGATGTTGAACGCGAATCCAGAAGGTAGACTAGATGATGCCTGCTACCATAGTTATGCAAATGGCGTCTTCATCTCTATCGCAACGCCACCATGATGCGGTGTTAATTCGCAGCTTGCCGTGAACACCTGAAATTCGCAGTCCGGTTTTACGCGGTGGTTTGAGACTGACGTGGGAATCTCGAGACGTTATTCTCCCCCAGAGGGCGTTAATTCTAGGAAATAGGCAGCTGATTTTCATTTCTGGTAATCAAAAACATTTTTTCATGCGTACGAGATTAAATCACAGCAGGAACCTTGATTTCCATAATTGACAATTGGAGTCTGGAAAATTGAAATCTGAACGAGTGAGTGCGCGCGCTCATTGAATACTTATTCAGAACCACTAGCCGCATGCAGCAGACGTTCCTGAGCGTTAATTGCATTAGCCGTGAGCGAGGCTGGCACAGCCTGCCTCTTGAATATGCAAATGAGTAATCAAAACTAATAGTTCGCCATAATGCCGGTTTAATGTATTTAGTCCAAAACCTAATTTAAGATTGCTCGTTCGCTCGTTGTCGAGTTCGCGTCAAGTAAGGCGGTAAGGTACGATAACGTTATGCCTGGTTCAGTGCTCGAGTCAGATAACGAGGACTCATTTCTCGCTTGACATACTGATTATGCCTGCGATTAAAATGACGGGCAGGAATCGCAGCTGTAGTCATAAGCCTCCTCATCGCTCGATGGCGCATAATTTCTGTCCTCCCCGGAGGCTGTGATTTTTCTCTGTGTCTCCTTTATTTCATTGCTGGATTATCGGGTATCTCCAGGGTTCTCGGCGTAACGGCGCCGGCGTCGTCGTCGGCGGGAAAACGTGAAAATACCAGTGATTTTTTTAGGGTAGCTTTACCTTGAGCATCCTCTTGCTGTGCCCCCTTCTTCTCCTCTTCTTCCTCTTCTTCCTCCTCTTCCTCCTCCTCCGCCTCTTCCTCCAGCTTTTCCTTCTCCTTCTCCTTCTCCTCCTGTTTTCTCTCCTCATCCCCTCTTCCTTCTGCTCTCCTCCTTCGCCTCCACCTCCTATTCTTGCTCATCCTGCTCATCTTCCTCCTGTTTCTCCTCCTGTGCCTCCTGTTCCTCTTACTCCGGCTCATCTTCCTCCTGCTCTTCCTACGCCTCCTCCTACTTTTTCTCTTGCCAGTCCTCGTCCTCCCCGCCCTTTCCATCTACTATTTCTACGCCTCCTCCTCCTCCTCCTCTTCCTCCTCCTCCTTTTCTTTCACCTTCCACTTTTCCTTCTGCCCCTCCTCGTCCTCCCCGCCCTTTCTCTCTTCTACTGTTTCTACGCCTCCTCCTCCATCTCCTCCTCCTCCTCCTTCACCTCCTCTTCGTCCTCCTACTTTTCCTCCTGCCCCTCCTCGTCCTCCCCGCCCTCTCCCTCTTCTACGGTTTCTATGCCTCCTCCTCCCCTCCTCCTCCATCACCTCCTCCTCCTCTTCCTCCTCTTCTTCCTCTGTAGGCGTCGCTCGCGATGATTAAGAACATAGTCGATGAGTGCACCGAGCACGAAAGTAGAAGTGGCAGCTTCTCGAATTTCATTTATTCATCTACTGCTCTGGCAAATGTCGTGGTGGCGATATCGAATGTGTTGCCGACTTACGGTCGTTCCTTCGTAACTTCCGTTGTTACCGCAGTCGTCGATCATCATGTGAGAGATTTATGCGCCGTGGTACGTTGTTGTTGTTGTTGTTGTTGCTGCTGTTGTTGTTGTTGTTGTTGTTGGTGGTGGTGGTGGGGGTGTTGTTGTTGTTGTTGTTGCTGTTGCTGCTGTTGCTGCTGTTGTTGTTGTAGTTGTAGTTGTTGCTGCCTTTGCTGTTGATGTTGTTGTTGTAGTAGTTGTTGCTGTTGTTCTTGTTGCTGTGGTTGTTGTCGTCGTTGTTGTTGTAGTTGTTGTAGTTGCTGTTGTTGTTGCTGCCGCTGCTGTTATTGTTGTCGGCGTCATCGTTTTCATCGTCGTAGGTCCGTGTATATGTGCGTGCATAATTGCGTGACTGCAGTGCACTTTCCATGCTCGGTTCATTACATTGTTAATGGATGATATACGCTGGAAATCAGCGCATTGATTTTATTCGCAGGCAGTATATTTCACACTGCGGTGCTTCCTGCGTGGACCTCTGATGGGCCGCTCACTCACAATCTTTACGCCAATTAATAACGAATCAAGTGCTCGAATGTGTAATGCGGAGATTTCTAGCATGTCTTGGCTGCGGCTCAAATTCTGGCCGTGTGGCGTGACAATGACGGGAGAGCTTAGACAAACTCACAAAAAATTACTTGGCACACTAGTTTTTCTGGTCGCAATTCAAGAACCTCTGCTGAATTTTGGAATCTAGCAGTTAAAAAGAACCACTGATCTAATGAATACTTCTCACTAAAAGTTCCCTTTTTCGTACGGCGGGTGTGTGCTATTGTCGCGTTGTCTCCGCAGAATCAGGAAAAGCGCGTTCTCATTGGACAGTTCTCGCCACGTGACGCCACCGACGGTAAACCGACAGGCACGTGACATCTACCGCATCTACGTGGCGCGCGGCAAGACGGGAGCGCAGGTGCCCTCTCGCGGCACAACAGCCCTCTACGAGCAGTACTGCCGCTCCTACAGAGGCGCCACCGTCATGAAGGACAGGTAGAACACGCTGCTGCGTGCTAAAGGAGTTCCGCCAAGCAATGACGTCTGCTTGGGCCGTGGAACCGGGGCTACAAGAATGTGTGCTGGTGGTAGTGCGTGTATGTGCTCGTGTGGCTGCGTGCGTATGTGCGTGTGTGCCGTGTGCGTGCCGTGTGCGTGAGTGCGCGTGTGTGCTCGTGTGGCT
The DNA here is from genome assembly GCF_000485595.1 of Priapulus caudatus. Lineage (NCBI taxonomy): Eukaryota > Metazoa > Priapulida > Priapulimorpha > Priapulimorphida > Priapulidae > Priapulus > Priapulus caudatus. Next base: position 47,940 of record NW_014577607.1, read on the forward strand.
ACGTGCGTATGTGCGTGCGTGCCGTGTGCGTGCGTGCGTGTGTGTGTTCGTGTGGCTACGTGCGTATGTGCGTATGTGCGCGCGTGCCGTGTGCGTGCCGCGTGCGTGCGTGCGTGTGCTTGTGTGGCTACGTGCGTATGTGCGTGCGTGCCGTGTGGGTGCCGTGTGCGTGCGTACGTGCGTGTGTGCGCATGCGTGCGTGTGTGCGTGCGTGCCGTGTGGGTGCCGTGTGCGTGTGTGCGTGTGCGTGCCGTGTGCGTGCATGCGTGTGTAAGTGTGTGCGCGTGCGTGCCGTGTGCGTGCGTACGTGCGTGTGTGCGTGTGTGCGCGTGCGTGCCGGGTGCGTTCCGTGTACGTGCCGCTGCGTGCGTGTGTGTGCTCGTGTGGCTACGTGCGTATGTGCGTACGTGCCGTGTGGGTGCCGTGTGCGTGCGTACGTGCGTGTGTGAGTGTGTGCGCGTGCGTGCGTGCGTGCGTGTGTGTGTGTGCGTGCCGTGTGCGTTCGTGCGTGCGCGTGTGTGTGTGTGCGTGCCGTGTGCGTTCGTGTGTGCGTGTGCGTGCGTGCGTGTGTGTGTGTGTGTGCGTGCGTGCCGTGTGCGTTCGTGCGTGCGTGTGTGTGTGTGCGTGTGTGTGTGCGTGCTGTGTGCGTGTGTGTGGGAGGAGAAGTGAAGGTTATCACTACTCATTAATCCGCACATAATATGCGTGACGTGGCATGATAGATGAATATTCACTTCTGCCATTTCCTTTTCCTGCGATTAATGTCTCCTTCTTATCATCAGTCCGCAATTTATATTCTGCGCAATGAGCCATTATGAGAGTGTACATAATTATTACAAAACGAGCAGTTGGTTTTTTTGGCTATGGATGTATCCAGTTTAGTAATATTTTATTATGTAATATGTAATTCTGTAAATCTGTTGTTAATAAATAATCATGATGTAAGTAATAAATAATTATAAAGTATTAATACGTACTTTATGAATAAAATAATTTATGTTCATATCATGTTATGTTCAACCACTTGTTCCATCGATGTATGAATACTTGTCTGTATGTCTTATTGCACAATCAAACTCTTTGACCGTGAGTCTGTTGTTTCCACCGTCTTTTTCCTGGCTTCGCAAATGAAATTGCGTCTAGTGTAATGTTACACTACTAATGATAATATAAATAGTGAAATAAAATACTAATCTTATCATAGCCTGATTAACGCCGTTAAATATCATCGCGAGTGTCGCGCTACAGGCAAAACGCATTGCCACACTCCAGCTATTCTTGTCAGGGTCTTTAATGATTCTCTGCGTTCCCTTGGAAGTTCCATATGCATGACTGCGTAGTGATTGCACGTGGCCCACAGTGATAAACGATGATGTTTGCTGTAATGAAACCACGAGAGAGTAGTTAGGTGAAGCCTAACGCATAGACGAATACCATGTTACAGCTGAGCATAGCGGATGGGTTGCGAAACTGGACGAAAGGAATTTATGAAGTCTAACAGACCGGTGTCTGTTCTGTCTGTCGTTGTCTGTCTGTCTGTCTGTCTGTCTGTCTGTCGTATGTATGTATGTATGTATGTATGTATGTCTGTTATCTGCCCCTGCTATCTGTCACCCAGCCATCCATTCACCTATTCATCTATTCTTAATCCGTCCGTATACGTCCGTCCGTCCGTCCGTCCATCGTATCTATCCATACATCCAGCCATCCATCTGTCCGTCCGTTTTCGTTTTTGTCCGTTCGTGCGTCCATCCATCCATCCATCCATCCATCCATCCATCATTCATCCATCCATCCATCCATCCATCACCAACCATCGATCGATCGATTGATTCATTGATCCACCGGCCA
>NW_014577607.1:50186-55186 GCF_000485595.1 Priapulus caudatus
GTCATCGTCATCATCGTCATCGTCATCATCATCATGATTATTATCATCATCAGTAGCAGCAGCAGCAGCAACGGCAAGAACAACAACAGCGGCAACATCAGTAGCAGCAGCAGCAGCAGCAACAACAACAGCAGCAGTAGAGTAATTATAAAGTATTAATACGTATTTATGATGTTATATACGTTTATCATGTTATGCTCAACCAGTTGTTCCATCGATGTATGAATACATGTCTGTATGTCTTATTGCACAATCAAACCTCTGGACTGTGAGTCTGTTGTTTCCACCGTCTTTTTCCTGGCTTCGCAAATGAAATTGGCTAGTGTAATGTTATACTACTAATATAATATAAATAATAAAATAAAATACACTAATCTTATCATAGCCTGATTAACGCCGTCAAATATAATCACCGAGTGGTCGCGCTACAGGCAAAACGCATTGCCACACTCCAGCTATTCTCGCCAGGGTCTTTAATGATTCTCTGGCGTTCCTGTGGGAAGGTTCCAGTATGTATGACTGCTCTAGTGATTGCACGTGGACACGCAGTGACAACGATGATGTTTGCTGTAATGAAACCACGAGAGAGTAGTTAGGTGAAGCCTAACGCATGACGAAGACCATGTTACAGCTGATGCATAGCGGATGACGTTGCGAAACTGGACGAAAGGAATTTTATGAAGGCTAACAGACGTTGTGTCTGTCTGTCTGTCTGTCTGTCTGTCTATCTGCCCCTGGCTATCTGTCACCCAGCCATCCATTCATCTATTTATCCATCCCTTAATCCGTCCGTCCGTCCGTCCATCTATCCATCCATACATCCAGCCATCCATCTGTCCGTCCGTTCGTTCGTTCGTCCGTTCGTGCGCCCATCCATCCAACCATCCATCCATCCATCCATCCATCCATCCAACCATCGATCGATCGATTAATTCATTGTTCCACCCATCCACCCATCGATCGATTCATCCATCCATCCATCCATCCATCCGTCCACCCATCCACCCATCCGTCCATCCAAATATATATATATATCTATCTACTCGTGGGTGACCTGTAATTTATCTCGCGTCTTACTTACAGATTTCGTGGATATTAGTGGCGCGTTATCATCTCTCGTGGGCACTATACGCCCTCAACAGCTATCTTCACCGTCTCCTATAACGCTATAGTACGCACCAGTAGCCGGCAGCTGCGCTCCGTGTATCTGTAATTCCGGCTGTTGAGCCGAGAGCCTCTCCGTCGACGTCGTTCGTGTTGTCGGCAGTAATCGCGCCTGGGCGCGCGCCGACGGTTCAATCAATGGTCGACGCGACGCACACAATGCCGACGCGGCGGAAGTGCATGCGCGTGCTTCCGCCGCGTCGCCGACTGTCGGCCGTTGATGTCGCTCCGAGTTACTGTGTCGTGTGTGTACGTACGGGGGAGGGGAATGGGTGGGTGTGGCGCGGCCGGACCGCCACTAACAATGGTGCCAGCGGCAGCAGTGATTTACAGCGGGAACTTAACGTACTCTCCCGTGCGCCCGAGTGCGAGCGTACGATCTGTAATGCACGCAACAAACAAACAAATAAATAAACAAAAAAATAAGTAAAAGCGTATAAAAAAGCGGTAGAAATACTAGTAATATAAAAGTGTCACAACGTAAAAGATTTCATTCACTATAAAATGAGCAGGGATTGCTCCCGTCGCCTTAAAGAAGTCGTCTCTTTTCCTGTTTGTTCACGATTACACGCACAGCCTGTTACGTGGAGACGTGTGCATGCTGTTATTGTGTTACGAACGGCGCATCATAATCATCATCTTCGTCATCATCATCATCATTATTATTATCATCATCAGTAGCAGCAGCAGCAACAGCAGCAGCAGCAACGGCAAGAACAACAACAGCGGCAACATCAGCAGCAGCAGCAACGGCAACAGCAGCAGCAGCAGCAGCAGCAACAACAACAACAGCAGCAGTAACAGCAACAACATCAACAACAGCAGCAGCAGCAGTAACAAAACAGCGACAGCAGCAGAAACGCCAACAGCAACAGCAGCAGCAGCAGAAACAACAGCGGCGGCGGAGACAGCAGCAGCAGCAGCGCCAGCAGCAGCGGCAACCCCAGCAGCAGCAGCGGCGGCGGCGGCGGCGGCGGCGGCAGTAGCAGCAGCAGCAACTCGTTACATGTGCGCATCGCCCGCCTGACTGCAGTAATACGGTCGTTCACAGTCCGAATGAATGTAGTAGAATAGAGCAGTCTCTGCTACATCTACGCTGCTACAAACCGAGATTATCATCAAGTTTTTATGCACATAATAATAAAATGGTTCGTATATGTATGTACATAGGGCCGTGGCTCATTGTAAGGATTCACTACTTCGAGTTGAGCGATTATCGGCTAGCAGTAATATCGGCAGGAGCTTTTTTGCATAATAAAGCGGTTTTGCATAGCGAGAATGTGAGAGCAAAATTATGCATGAGTATACACGAGTTTGGTATTTTGATATGTAAAAAGGAAACTTCTTTTTCGTCAGTGTCGCTTCTCTGTATATGTGCAAACGGTTGATTACTGCGCACACGATGGACCATGCGGTGGTTTTTGGCAATCGTGCACAGACGTCAGAAGGTGTTTTATGATTTCGTCCTCTATTTAAAAAGTGCACGTGCTCAATATTTTACAAATCATTGCGTAGTCGCACTCCTATGGCGTTTACAGAAAGATATGCAGCCCCTGGTGGTAATGTTGAGCAACGATAGTGCCAATTTTAAAACTGTAGTTTTACAAATGACGGTTACGCAATATTCTACTCATCGTGCACAGTATCTCACACTACGCAGTTTATTTTATTTATGCATACTTATTATAGCTATGAGAAGAATAAAAGGATATACCTGAGATTACATATTGGATCATTTCACGTGAGAAATATTACCGCCGTTTCAATAAATTACTCGTAGTTATTTTAAAGTAATGTAGTGTGGTAATTTAGGCAATCCTAATATGGCCGTAACTCTTCGAAAATGTGTTGTGACACGCGAGAAACTGCGATAGAATATTGTAATTAGATCTGCAACCATATCATTTCCCACTGAATCCACGTAGGTGCATTAGAAAATTGCATTACGCAATATGGTGCTTAGTTGTTCGTGTTAGTGCCAGTAAATTGCACCACCGCAGAGAACATACATTCGTAATAAATGTAACATATTTTTTTACATTTTTATTGAAATTATTAATAAAGGTTTTACTTAATGGGATGAGAAAATCGTGAGCTATAGAGTTTTTCTTGTCCACGAAATCCTTGATATTTCAAATCAGTGCATCATAAATTCCAGTAAACTTCATGTAAAATTATGTCGTTTGTTAAAAGTTTTATGATTACTATTGGCACGCAAGGAAAATTTCTATAAATGTGGCGTTGACGCTGTGCTCAGAAGCATACGACCTGTTATAGTTAGAGATTAACCTGAATCCAGCTTATAGCATCAAGATATGACCGGAGCGGACCTCAGTACCCATGAGAGTAAAGAGCACAGGTTAATTAATGTAGACATAGCGTATGTAGGCCTGTGAGAGCTAGGTATAGCAGGATGGGAATAGGCAATAATTTGACGCGAATGACGAATAGGATATTTCTCACTGGATCACGTAATAAGCGCCACGTTCACGTGGATAGCGTATAAGGCGCTGTCATTCGTACTGTCTATTGGCAGTGGTTCATTTCTTTCCGTATTTACTTATATTCGATGTCGTAAAATCAGTAAACCTGTGCATGCTGACTTAACTCGGCCGCAGGCTTCCTGCTGGACTTGTTAGTTTCGCTTGTATGCTTGACTATTTCATTCTAGAAATGGTTGTTATCTCAGATCGAAGTTCCGAACGTCGAGAAAACTCAACATTTGGACTCACACAATGAACAAACACCGCACGATGCGTTTAGAGAATAAATCTTAGATCCGATTGCGAACAGTCTACAAATTTCCGTGTCCATTCTACCACTGCATTTCGTGTGCGCAGTTCAGTATATATGGTACATATATGTATGTACATATGTAACATGCAGAGGATGTAAGTACAGTATATAGTATATACAGTAGACGTACGTATGTGTGTAGAGTCCACAGATCTTCTGCTGCAGTCAGGTGTAACAGGAGTTTTATTGTCGTTCCAAAGGCATACGTTTACGAACGGGTGTTTTCACTATACAGTAGTAATTTTATTACATCAGTAAGATGTGCTTTTAGACTACGAGAAACCATAGTCAGCATATAAGCGGATTCCTATCATATTTTTCAAAGCTTTATTCAGAAACCCCCACGTAGGTCATGTATTATATCTACACAGATATAGGCGTATGTGCGCCATTACACGAAGCGATTTTTATTCATTTTTTATTATAGTTTAACAGGATTGCCGCGATTGATTTTTGTGCGAAACCCTCCTGTCGTCGTGAATTACCTCTCGCGAGAAACCGTCTCGCGATCGCCCTTCTTTTCACACGCCTCTCGTTATAAACCGCTACTTAGCCTACGTCGTCGCGACAGACGCGATAGTACAATGATTTAAATGACCTTTATGCGATTTATATGCGAAGTGGGCAGGGAAAGAAATTTCGCGGACAATAGGTTGAACATGAAAACGCAGCGGCTCTTGACGAATGCGAGACTTGCGTCGTGAATGTTCGGTCTCATGCGGGTAATGTGTTTAGAGAAGCATTCGTTGCTGATTAGCAGAAAATGACGAGGCGTGTGAGAGAAACGTTAAGTATGTATTAGTAAAAATATTAGGTATATATATTGGTAAAGAAAAATAGTAGGTATATTGGTAGCGGCTGACATACGTTAAGGCGATGAGTGTGCGAAATTTGCTCCTTACGATGATGAAGCAATGCGCAATGTTCACTAGTCAAACGCCGGAGCGTCCTTCATAACACGTGTATCTATGCAAATTTATTCGACTGTTGTCTGTCTGTGGTCTATCCAAGACTCGTATTTTAACGGTTTGTCACGAGAT